>NC_058131.1:82451819-82540294 GCF_016433145.1 Gracilinanus agilis
GAATTCTTCAATTTTGTTGAATGCCCATACTTTCCCTTGGAAATATATAGTCAATTTTGATGGGTAGTTGATCCGTGGTTGCAGGCCCAGCTCTCTTGCCTTTCTGAATATTGTATTCCAAGCCTTACGGTCTTTTAGCATGGAGGCTGCCAGATCCTGTGTGATCCTGATTGGTGCTCCTTGATATTTGAATTGTCTCTTTCTGGCTTCTTGTAAGATTTTTTCTTTTGCTTGAAAGCTTTTGAATTTGGCAATAATATTTCTAACCGATTTCTTCTCTGGGTCGAATGTAGTGGGTGTTCTATGAATCCTTTCAATGTCTATATTGCCCTCTTGTTGTAGGACTTCAGGGCAATTTTGCTGAATAATTTCTTTTAGTACAGAGTCCAGGTTTCTATTAATTTCTGGTTTTTCTGGAAGGCCAATTATTCTCAAATTGTCTCTTCTAGACCGGTTTTCTTGGTCTGTCACTCTCTCATTGAGATATTTCATGTTTCCTTCTATTTTTTCAGTCTTTTGACTTTGTTTTATTTGTTCTTGTTGTCTTGAGAGATCATTAGCTTCCAGTTGCTCAATTCTAGCCTTTAG
This sequence comes from Gracilinanus agilis, assembly GCF_016433145.1. Taxonomy (NCBI): domain Eukaryota; kingdom Metazoa; phylum Chordata; class Mammalia; order Didelphimorphia; family Didelphidae; genus Gracilinanus; species Gracilinanus agilis. The sequence goes on from NC_058131.1 coordinate 82,452,408, forward strand.
GGATTGATTTTCGGCCCTAATCTTCTGGTTTTTGGCCATAATCTTCTGGTATTCCTTTTCAATCTGGTCATTTCTGGTGTTCAATTTGCTTATCAGTTCATTTGGTTTCTGAGCCTCACTTTCCAGTTGCAAGATTCTACCTTTTAAACTGTTATTTTCTTGCCAGATCTCTTCCATTTTCCTCAAAATCTCAGTTTTGAACTCTTCCATAGCTTGTGAGGAGTTTTCCTTATTTGAGGAGGGTCTGGATGCTTGTTTGTTCTCCTCCTCTGTTTGCTCGGTTGTCTGGATTTTCTCTGTGTAAAAGCTGTCGAGTGTTAAAGACTTCTTTTTCTTGTTATTATTATTCTTTCTCTTCTGAACTTCCTGTGACTGAGTAGCCATCATTAGCCCAGCAGCTTCTCAGATTTATCCTCGCGCTCAGTGTCTGTTCGTGGTCTATTGGTTCCTGAGGTCTGAGTTCTGGTTTTTTCCAAGGTCAAGCCCCCTGGTGGACCCCCTTGCTTGATCCTCTGCAGGAGGTTCCTTTACAAGTCTCAGGGCGCTGCTTCCACAGTCGTATACCCGTCTGCACTGGTTCCCCACTCAGGTTTTCAGAGCTTTAGTTCCTGGCTGTGTCTGCCTCCACCCACGCCTGCGCCCAGCGTCCACTCTCTGCTCCCGCGCTCAGATTTCACGTGCGTTTTTTGACTTAATGGGGTCCTAAGTCTTGCTGCTCTCAGGAACAGGTCCCGGAGCTGCTGATGACTCGATGGGTGCCCCAAACTTGCTCTATTTCTTTTTAGCTGGGTTCGGAGCTATAGATGAGTGTGGAGGGGGTGGGGGTGGGGCGGTTACTCAGTCCGCGATTTAGTGAGAGCCCTTTATAGCCTGGAAATGTCTCGATTCCACGTACCTTCCACACTGTGCCCTGTTGTGGGGTTCCTCCGTTCGTCTGGACTTGTTTTTATGTCCCCTTGAGGAGTTTTGTGTGTTTCGGTCAGGAGAGGTTAAGAGCTGCTTCTTACTCTGCCGCCATCTTAACCCGGAAAAAGTGTCATACTCATTTTTAATTCCTATAATAATAACTTTTATGTAGAATTTTAAGATTTGCAAAGCAAACACATTTATTTACATATATTGTATCATGTAAAAATGTTTATATTCTACACCACTCTTCCCTAAGGCAGCTCTGGTAGACTTTTTGAAATGAAAAAGATTAGCTTTTATTTCCAAGAGAAATTTGGAGTTAATAAAATAGTTTTACAATTGTATGGAAGCAATTCAGTTTGTTCTCCTGCTCAACCCTGGGCCCCACTTGTCCATCTATACTCATCCCAGATAGATATATCAACAGATAAACTCCATAGGTTGTCCATTAAAGCATGTCATGTGATGTAGGCAATAGAATTTCTTCATTCACCAAATCTTTCCCCATATGGATGGTCAAGACCTTACTCTTTTGAGGGATTACTGATATCTTTCAACAGGCTCTGCAATGTTCCACCACTTGATACAACTAGCACAATGTCAGCCAAAAAAAAGGGTATCTAGAAGTCTTCATTATCTATCAGAATCCCTACTTCAACTTGGACCCTGAGCCAAATATCCTCTATACCAGTGGAAAATACCTTTGCCACACAAACACCTTTCTGTTTTGAGCTTTACTTAAGATTTTAATCTCAGAGTCACTCAATTTAGTTATTTCTTTTCTTAGGTCTTTCAAGAAATCTTGATTGAAGTTTGAATAGAAGATAGTTTGTCAAAATAATAAAAGAGATTTTATGGGTGTAGTTTATTCTGAATTAATGTTTTTCTTTATATTCTACAAAAAAGAACACTGTTATGTTCTATTCAAAATGAAAATAATAATGTATATTACCTACCATAATGTATGTTATTGAGAAGAGTACTTTATAAAACTTAGAAGAGCTACATAAATGTGAAATGTTATCATCAGAAATAATGTAGAAAGAACTTCCAGGTTAAGATGGCTGAAGAGTAGAAACAGGGAGCTTTACTCTCCTAACCAACCCATACAGCGTACCTCCAAAAGACAAAAATACCAAATCCAAATGAAAGAAGGGACCCCACAATAGGGTGCAGTATCAAAGATACATGGGGGGGCAGCTGGGTAGCTCAGTGGATTGAGAGCCAGGCCTAGAGACGGGAGGTCCTAGGTTCAAATCCGGCCTCAGACACTTCCCAGCTGTGTGACCCTGGGCAAGTCACTTGATCCCCATTGCCTACCCTTACCACTCTTCCACCTATGAGTCAATGCACAGAAGTTAAGGGTTTAAAATTTAAAAAAAAAAAGATACATGGGATTTGGGCATTTCTACTCTATAAAGGGTGGTGGGGGGGAATAGATCCCATCAAAACTCGAGCTGATCAACCCTCCTCCACCCCCATCCACAGTACCAGTCAGAGGCTGAGCACAGGAGTGGAGCTGAGAGAGGCAGTGGACAGTGGAAGCAGCTCAGTGCACTGAAACTCAGGGGAGAATCTCAGGCGGAGGAGCAAGTGTGGGCCAATTTCCAGGCTCTGGGCAGCTGACCAGGACCACCAGGGGCTTAACCCTGAAAACAGCTAGACTAGAGACCCCAGGAGGCTGGAGAGTGCAGACCTTGGGCACAGGAGTGAAGCTGAGAGGGGCAGTGGACAGCAGAGGCCTAGCAGATTGTGGAAGCCAGGAGACTCGCAAAGTAGCCTCAGGCAAAAACTTCTCCTTAGCTCTATACACAGAGAGTCTGCCTGCCTTACTCAGACTTCTGGCTGTGAAAGCATAATGATGACAAGCAAGGCACAAGAAATAACCACCAAAAAAAAAACAAGAAAAAAAAAGCTCTAACACTTGATAACTTTTGCACAGAAAAAACCCAGAAAGCAGAGGAGGACAAACAATTAAAGACATCCAAATCTTCCCCAAAATATGATAATTGGTCACAAGCTCTTGAAGAGTTCAAATATGAGACCATGAGAAAGATGGAAGAGATCTGGCAAGAAAAGTGGGAAATAGTTCAAAAAGAAAATAACAGTTTAAAAGGCAGAATTTCACAATTGGAAATTGAAGTTCAGAAATCAAATGAAATGATAAGCAAATTGAAGACCAGAAATGACCAGCTGGAAGCCATTAAGAGCCAGATAGACCAGATAGAAAAGGAAAACCAAAAGATTATAGCCAAAAACCAGTCTTTAAAGGCTAGAATTGGGCAAGTAGAAGCCAATGATCTCACAAGACAGGAAGAATTAATAAAGCAAAGTTAAAAGACTGACAAAATGGAAGGAAACATGAAACATCTCAATGAGAAGATGACAGATCAAGAAAAAAGGTCTAGAAGAGACAACTTGAGAATTTTTTGTCTTCTGGGAAAATCAAAGACAAATAGAAATCTAGATATCATACTATAAGAAATTATACAAGAAAACTGCTCTGATGTCCTTGAACAAGAGGGCAAAATAGACAGTGAAGGAGCCCATAGAACACCTTCTATGCTAAATCCTCAGAAGACAACCCCCAGGAATGTAATAGCCAAACTCAAAAGCTCCCAAGTTAAGGAGAAAATATTACAAGAAACCAGAAAGAGACAATTCAGATATCAAGGAACACCAATCAGGATTACACAGGATCTGGCAGCCTCCACAATACAAGACTGCAAGGCTTGGAACACAATATTCAGAAAGGCAAGAGAACTGGGTCTACAACCAAGGATCATCTACCTATCAAAACTCACTATATACTTCCAAGGGAAAGTATGGGCATTCAACAAAATAGAAGATTTCCAAGTATTTGCACAGAAAAGACCAGGACTAAATGGAAAGTCTGATATCCAACCACAAAAACCAAGAAAAACACGAAAAGGTAAATAAGAGAGGGGAAAGAAAGCTCTTATCTTTAAATTTCCTTCTTCAAGGGCTTCAATAATATCAAATTATTTGTATTCCTATATGGAGAAATATTATGTGTAATTCAAAAAAATTTTACTCACTATTATAGTAATTAGAAGAATTAGACATAAGGAGAGGTTGGAGTACTAAATAGTCCAAGACGATATGGGGGTGGAGGGGTGGGGGGTGATGGTGGTGAAAGAGAGCTGGGAATAGAAGATGGCACCAAGAGAAATAATGTAGAAGCTCAAGGACACTGATTCCTTCCCATTAGTATTTATCATAGTACCTGGCACATAGAAGGAGTTTATTGAGCACTGTTACTTGTTGATTGACTGCCATATTTTGGTCCCCTCAAAGTGAAGAGTGATGATATGACTCCACTGTTCTCTCACACTAGGCTCAAAGGAGTCTCTGTCTCTCTCTCCAAATGATCTCCTACCCAGGGACTTGAAGGCTAGAATATCTGACCAATTAATTCCAAGAGAATGGGTCATTTGAATCAAGCAAATTTGGCCTTTCCTTTAGCTAGGCCTGGATTCTGTTTAACACAGGAAAAACCTTTGTCTGAGAGAAAACTATTGCCTTCTCTCCGGGTAACAATGCCACATTAAGACAACAAGGAAATCAAATTTCTGATAACCTTAGTTTTTAAAATTTATTGATATTTTTTTTCAGAGTATCTTCATTTGCAAATACATCTTTCTCCCAACTTCTACTCAGTAAACTATCCTTTACAACAGTGCTGTAAAACTCAAATACAAATAGGGCCACTAAATCATACTGAAGGATCCCTGAAGGCTACATATTTACAAATTAACAATAATATATTTTTGTCAAATATTTTTCAATTAGAATTCAATCTGGTTCAAATTGGATTTTACTCTTTTTGTTCTTTTCTATTTATATTGTTGCAGTCACTATAATTTTTCAAGTCTTGCTTACTTCACTCTGCTTCAATTCATAAAAATATTCCTGTGCTTTTCTGAATTCTTCTTATTCATTATTTCTTGCTGAATTATATCACATAACCCAGTTTGTTTAGTCATACTTTTGTCCTTTTAAGCAGAACTTTCCTTCTAGAATACTTACTAAATGAAGTGACTGCATAAAAAGTTCATATGCTTTGATAAAATCTTACCTTCAGATTCTCAGTGCACATAATATAACTGCTATATGCATTATGTATGGTACCTCTAAGACACAGCATAGCAAGTAATATCCACAGGCAAGTCATTAAACTTCTTACTGTGTTGGGAAATGTTAAGATTTTAAGTTATTGATGAGTTGCTGACCTACATCAAGAGAGAATTTTTATACCAGGGGTTCCCCACATTGATAAGGTCACAGGACTGGACATAAACATACACACATATACATATACTCACAAATGCTTCTAAATCAAGTTTCCAAAGGAGATGCCAGTAGAGTGTAAATTGTGATATGTTCTACAAAACTAGAAAATGTGCAGTACAAATTCAGAAACAAACTATCAAGGATTTTTGGAAACCATTTTAATTAATATAAAAGGTTTCAATACCAGTTGCATGATAACCCGATAATGGATTTTTTGACCATGGTAATTCATAAAACAAAGAAAATAACAAAATGGTCCTCAGTCCTATACAGTCCCTTATAGCTTCTGCAAAAAGCAAAATAGTGGGAAAAGAGGGTAGAAAGTACTAAGGACTGTTTTTTCTTTTTAATTTTTAGTAAAGTTTAATTTATTTCCTTTGTCTTTTATATAACATCATTTCTTAATATTACCTACTCCCACTGAATCCTCCCTTCTTATCCAAAAAGAGAAAAAAAACCTTTTTTAAGGAAAAACTTTACCAATAAAATGTCAGTGTCTAGAAAAGACAGGTCCATACAAGAATCTGCATTCATAGTCCCCAATTTTATGGGTAGGAAACAGTGTGTTTTTCCTCTTTTCTCTTGAACCAAGATGAGTCAACTACAATTAATTGAGTTTGCTAGCATTTGTGTATTGCTTACATTTTCACTGCTGCAGTCACTGTGTATATTGGCTCTATATCAGTTTATATGCATCTTCAAAGGTTTCTCTAAACTCTGACCACTCACCCTTTCTTACTACATAATAACACATACTCTATTCTGTTCATATACTATCATTCATGTATTCACTTCTCAAACAATAAGCATCCACTTTTGTTTCCAATTTTTGGCAACCAGTGTTTTTTATGAATATTCATGTATATAAAGGACCTTTCTTTTTATTGCTGGTCTCTTGAATATGCCCAGGAGTGGGATGGTACGATCAAAGAGTATGAGGGATTTAGTGAATTTTCTGTCATAATGGCAAATATTTTCAAGTTAAACCAATCTACAGCTCCACCAAAAATGCATATACTATGTATCTCCCTGCAAACCCTCCAGTTTTGACTACTTCTATCTTTTGCCATTTTTGCCAATTTGATCAGGTGAGACATCAAAGTTGTTTTCATTTCCATTTCTTTTGTTATTATTGATTCTGGAGAAATTTGTTGTATTATGCAAACTCAACACATTTGAATCCAGGTATATGCAATTGGCAATCCGGAAAAAAATAAAGGCAGAAAAATATATAAAATAAAAAAAATTTTAATTATGTGCTAAATCCACCACATTTTCTCAAGCAGTGTAATGTCTCACAGTTCTCCCAATCACACTCGTTGTCACTTTGAGGTGCATTAGTGTTAAGTCATCACATCAATTCATGCCAAACATTAACTCCCACATCAATCTTTGTCTGGAATTCTAAATTGTAGCAGTCATAGCTAAGTCAAAGCAATGTTTCTCTTTGTTTCATTAGCGCAACTTAGTTACTAATAATGGCCCTAAAGTATAAGAGTAGTGATACTTGTGGCTCTGATGAGTCTCAGAAAAGTTGTCAAGTGCCTAGGAATGTTCATAAAATAAATATTTGTTAAATAATGAGGTTTCCTATCACATGAGATTTTCAACTTAAATGAAAGTCTTGAGATGTGTTGGCCATGAAAAACAACGTCCTACTGTAGTTGTTAACAACTGTTTCTTTTGAAAACAGTTTAGAGAGAGAATGGTGCAATGAATCAAAGCACTGGCTCTAGATTAAGATTAAGAAAGACCTCAGTTCAAACTCAGTCATAGTTATAAACTCTGTGACTCTGATTGAACAATAATTTCCTCCTCCGAGGATTGTGAGGATCAAATAAGATCATCTATATAAAATCTATATAAGTGCAGCTATTATGTGCTTTGACAATTCACTTATTGGAGAATGCCTTAAACTTTTTAATCTTTTATATCTGTGTCAATTCCCTAAGTCTTAGATAAGACCATAAATAGATACTTCATGCCAAGATTCTTTTCAAGTCAGAATTTTTTTTTAATTATGCTGGTTTTGTTTGTATCAAGTTTTAAAATTTTACCTAATCAAATTTGTCTATTTTCCTTTTGTAGTCTTCTCTATTTGTGGTTGTTTAGTCATTTCAGTCATGTCTAATTCTTCATGATTCCACTTGAGGTTTTTTTGGCAAAGATAGTACAATGGTAGGCCATTCCCTTCTCCAGTTCATTCTATAGATAAGGAACTGAAGCAAACAGGGTTCAGTGACTTGCCCAGGGTCATACAGCTGATAAGTGTCTAAGGCTGGATTTGAACTCACAAAGATGTCTTCTTGATTTCAAGTCTGGCGCTTTATCCATTACTGTAGCCCCAGTAGTGTGAGTAGACCCCAATAAAATCAAAACCATCAGCTAGAAATCACAAAGCAAGTAGTTTGTTCCCCAGCATGAGAAAAGCAAACTTTCCCTCTCCGCAAACACTAGATGTCCAGCCAAGAAAACAATAATACAAGAATTCTGTGCAAAGAACATATAGTATTGGGTCATACATTGATATGCTGACATGTGATTTATTATTCAATAGAAAACACTGCTTAGAGCCACTAAGGTAATCTACATCCATTGTTTCCATCTTGTAAATCATTACCAATCATTTTTCTTATAAAAGGCTTACCTAATCTCTTAGCATATGTCATTTTCCCTATAAATTGTGCTCCCCAAATCAACAAACTTTGTCACTGCTCTGAGACGCTGCCTACACAGTTCTTAGTCAGACTCTGTCACATTACATCAGGAGCTGCCCTCCTCTATTTGCAGTTGATAGTTAGTTTTTCCCCAGCCACAGAAAAGAAAGGTATCTCCTTCCATTCTCCTCTGAATTCTTATGTTACCTTTTAAACCTAGGTCATATCCATTTAGAGATTAAGATCATTATTATATAATATTATTATGTAAAATGTTGGTCTAAATCTGTTTTCTAAAAAAGAACTTTCCAGGTTCTCTAGTAGTTCTGCTAAATAGGGAGTTCTTCCCTATCATTTGTGTTCTCTGTATTAAAGAACAATGAATTTCCATGCCTAGTCTTATTTATCTAATCTGTTCTACTGATCTACTTTTCTATTTTTTTAACAAGTACCAAATAAATTTTAAGAATCCTATTTTATAATATGTCCTGGGACCTGATAATGCAATTCATTTTCATTCCCACATATTTGCATTATTTAAGATTTTAGAACTTTCCTTCTACTAAATTAGGGCACCAGAAGCACAGAAGGCTTTATGAAGACATTGTTGCTCTGGCTTTTTCCATCCTGCTTTTCCCTACATACATTACAATTCAGCCAACTTACTCTACTTTTTGTTCTTCATCCATAATGCTCCATTTCCCAGGGTGTGCCTACAACATGGTTGTTTCCATTGGTGGAATACAGTTCCTTTCTCTGGTTCTCTAAGCTCTGCTCCCTGTTCACAATTAATGGAGGCCTGGGGGAGGAGTTCCCAGATATTCCTAATACAGGTCTTCCCTGACAACTTCTTTCACCTTCCCCTCTTAGAGTCCCTAGATTTCTTCAAAACTCAGTTCAAGGGCTAACACCGACCTGTGTCTAGTCCCCCAAATTTAGCTTTCCATTTCCCCTGCTTAGGCCTTTGCTTTACTTTCCCTCCTTGGAAGAGAGGAGCTAGTGAATGGTGCCTGATAAAAATAGTGAGGTATGGAATGATCAGCAACAAAAGATAGAGGCAACATCAGGTAAAAGAATGCTAGGTCCTAAAATATTAGCTCTCTCCTCTCCCATTTACATTGTCTCAATCTTTCCCATGCATAGCTGCTTGCATACTGTGCTCCTCCCTGCAATGTGAGCTCCTCAAGGGCAGCAACTGTTTCTGGCCCATTTTTTATATTCCCAAGGCAGGCACAAAAGTGCTTAATAAATGCCTGCTGACTGACTACAAAATTGAAAGAAAAAGAATGGAAGTTGCTGACACCAGCAAATAGTTTTTATCTAAAAAAAATTGTAATTATTAGCAGAGGCAAATTTCTCTCCACTGCTTAAGATGAAAATGCATTTAAAAAATAATACAGCACCCTTCCAGGACATGCAAGTTCATACATCAAAATATGTGATTACCTGTTTGTCTATTACAGAGAAACTTTTCAAAGTGTTTGGCCCTGAAGGTTATATCTCTTAGATCAAGAAATATGTTAATTCTGTATCATTTCAGCAGGGGGTAAGGTTATTTAAGAATTTTAAGCAATTGCAAATAGTGAAGTATTTTTTAAATTAGGCTGATTTTTCACAAATGTCATAGAGTACAATCACTACAAATCTTAAGCACTATTACTCTATTTTTCTCTGAATCTGTTATGATCATGTATATGCTAAATATTTTTTAATAGATAGATCATCAGGAAAACCTCACTAACAGAGAGCTAACTGGGGCTTAATGTCTGAAATCTCCTTATGGTCTGGGCCCGTTTCTTTACTGAATTCGTATCAGGTCCCAATATAGCTGCTTGAATACTGTAGGAACGCAATAAATGTCTGCTGAATAAAACTGTATTACATGAGAAGAGATGAAAGTTTTACCTTATGAAATGTCTAAAATAAAGTCCTCTTAAAATACTTTTAAGGCCAATGTACATAGTGATAAACCACAAAAAAGATAATATCAATTAATAGGCTTTTCTCTCCTGTGATCCAGAGTTTAATCCATGAGGCCAACAATTTTCAAAGTTGGGCAGTTCAGTTCTTACCTGATTATAAACAAATTACACATATATCAACAAATCACTAAGTCATGAAAAATGTGACAAAGCTATGGATTCAAATTCCTCTGTTATTTTAACATCAGGCTGTGAATTTAAAGGTTTTAAAAAATTCATTAGATAAAAAAGTGGTTCAAGCACAGCTCAGAAGTAATCAGAGTAAGTGACTTTCTCCTATTCCATATTAAATTCTTCAAACAACCACTCAGTAGCCATTGTTCAAGGAAAATTGTGAACTGGAAGTAAAGATGAGGAAGAAGGAACTAAATAACACATTTGCAGGACTCATATATTCATATATAAATATGAAGAGAAATAGACTAAAGGAAGCCTTAAATACACAGAAAAGTAAAGAGACTAGATAGCAGTCCATTAATAATAATAAAATTAAAATTACTAAGATTTTAGTCTTATTGAATAAGAAAATGAAACCTGGAAAAGTTCTATTTAAAAACCGCTGAAGAAAAAAGTCAAAGAACACTTGGATATCATATAAACCAATTTCTATGCCAATATCTCAAAAATTAGAGAATAAGTAGAAAGGAGAAACTCAAAGAAATTTATGCACTAAATTTACAATGACATAGTAAATAGAATCAGAATTAAAGAGAATTCTAGCAAGTTGTTTTCTACTTCAACTCCTACATCTCTGCTTATTTGAAAATTTATACTGATTCATTACCTCAGAAGGCAATTCATTCTATTTTCAGAGAGTGTCAAGCATTAAGTAATTCTTCCTTACACTGTACTGAAATCTGCTTCCCTGTTAATTCTACTCATCAGTAATGATGCTATCTGTTAAAGAGTCAAGAGTATAAAGTCCACCTTCTATGTGATAGCACAAGAAGATAGTTATCAAATTCCCCAAAAGTCTTTTCTTCCCCAGGCAAAATATCATTAATTTTTTTCAACAATTTCTCATATGACATGATTATGAGTGCCCATACCATGCTGGTCACCCAGCTCCAGATATTTCCATGTTGACAATGTACCTATCCATTGCCACTTAGCAGCAGTTTCCATGGCAGGCAATGGTTGGAGCTGTCCAGCTACAGTGAATTTAAAAGAAGCTTAAGAGCAGGACCCAAACACATGTACCCACCCACAGAAAACAGAATGTTGGAAACTCTATAGAACTGATATTCTCATTAATCTAACATGACACACAACAGCCTGATATTAAATTGTCTCTTCACTTGCCCTCTTCAGACTCTGTTGATGATCCAGATAGATTACCCCTACTCTAAACCTAATAGCACTTTTTGCCTTTGGCCTCATGACCCCAATACCTGTCCACAATCCATTCAGATCATGGCTCCTCCCTTAATGGAATCCTCTTAGTTGCTACCCTTCCTAGACTTCAAGAGAAATGGTAGCCTGCTTTGGAAACATTCAGCCTTATCCTATGCAAGTTTTTATTGCTGGTCTCACCTTAGAATGAGGCCTAGAGTATACAAGGCAAATATTCTGAAATCTTTTCATTTAGGCACAGTTATAAATAAATACTTTAGGCTGAAAATTACCTTTGTTGTTGTTTGATTAACGTTAATCTTATTAAGCTACAAGAGTGGTTTTATTTTTTTTTGTTTTTTTTTTATATGACAAGCAGTAATTAATCCAGTCTTGTGAATAGTTTTCTTTTGCTTCCAATATTGGTCAAGCAAAGTGATAAACAGTCTGACTCCATAAAGTTTCACCTCATCCCATAAGGGTGGCATTAATATGGAAACAATTCCATATGAATATAAGAATGATATGTAAGTACAAGAAATAACAAAATTAAAGGTATTGAAGAGATTGATAAATCAGTTGAACCTGTTACCTTCCTAAGGAACCTATCTCTTAAGAGGCAAGTGGAATGCTTAGAAATTTTTTTGATACCATAATCCAGGAGAAAGTTTTGGCTCCAATCAGCAGTTTACTCAAAGTAATAAAATCACAGATGATTCAAAGCAATCAAAGTATACATCCCCAGAATGAAGACCAAAGAAGTAAAAATTGATATTGTACAGTAAAAATGTTTAGCTTTCATAAAAATATTAAAACATATCTAAAATCATATAACTCTATACCCCAATGTATGTGATTTTTAATTGTTAACATTTAAATTCCAAACTTAAAATTAGCTATTTTCACTCAGGTTGATATCTCAAGATGAAAAGGACTTGAGTTCTTTCTAAAACACTTAAAATAATTATACTCATTTTTTTCCAGTAATGAGACTATCTGTACACTAATTCCTTGTTAGGTATATTACTTACAAATAAAGGAAAACAACATTAATCTCAGATCAAATAATATTTAAGATCTTGCAACATACCTTTTGATAAACTATTGAGCATACTAGATCCTTGACAGCAGATAAGGACAACTCCTGGGCCTCAATGGTAACATTCTCCCTTGTAAGACCAATTTGCAACAGAAATGATATTGCATGTACTGAGCCCCTGGAATTGGTAAGCGACTGTGTACTGAAACTTCCATTGGATAGTCGGGCAGAGAGTCCTGTCTTGGGACTTGAACATGGAGAAGGGGTTGGAAGCACAGCAGAGAGAGATGCAGGTGAGAGAGACTTCTGTGCCGATGGAGGAGAGTTGTTTGCGGACATCTGCCTTTCTTTAAATCTTTTGAAATAGCTGTCAATTTATTTGAAATGCTATACGGAGACTCTTAAAAAATTGTAGCAGTAAAAAAAATTATCTTTCACTTTTTGATTTAGTTAAAAGCTTCTTGGTTATTTTCCCTTTTAAGCTACACATACCAATGATTGCAAGTTCTTCAGCTAGGGGCTATATCAATAACTAGTCCCTTTCCCCTATTCAGTCCCTTGATCAAAAAAAGCCACTTCTTTAGGAATACAGCCAGGTGCTTGGAAAAGCATTTAACATCACTTGTCTTTATCATAGAAAAATCTAGTTTACTTATTTACCATGCATCTTCCTTTGCTTTCTCTTAAATCTGTTCTTGTCTCTCTCTTTTAATTTCAGAAAATGCATATTGAATGCTTTCTTCCATAAATATCCTTAGTTTTTTTCTTTTAAAGAAAGGTAATAGCTTCTTTTTACTGCTGTTTCTAAATGTTTTTTTAAAACAGTATTTAAAATTAATCTTTTAAAAAAACTATCCTTTAGTTCATGGATATAATTGAAAACTTTTAAGTGAGCTTCAGAAATGTCCTCATATTCATTTCTGCAAAATATTCTCTGATGAAATGTGGAGCTTTTTAAAAAGGTGCAATCCTATTACATTTGATCATAGGGTCCATCCAGAAAAATTGAAGCATTTTGAAATGTAGTCTGCNTACATTTGATCATAGGGTCCATCCAGAAAAATTGAAGCATTTTGAAATGTAGTCTGCTTTGCCGAGGCGGGCTGGGTTCGAGCGTGTGGAACCCCGCGCCCCACGCCGGCGCCGCCTCCTCAGTCCTGGCCCCAAGCAGCCCGCGCCGCCGCCTCACGCACATCGCCTCATCCCGCCCGCTGCGAGCGCCCCTTCCTCTCCTCCCCTTCACCCCTCCTCCCCGGCTCCCCTCCCCGTCCGGTCCTACCGCCTCGAGGGCGGGGGCAAGGGGAGGAGGGGGGTGCTCTAAGGGATGCGCGGGGGCGGAGGCGGGGGGGGAAAACCACGCGCGGGGGCTTCTGGGAATTGTAGTTCCTCCTTTGGAGCCCCTCTCCAAAGGAGCAGGGAGGGGACCGTCCCGCACCTAGAGAGGTGCTTAACTGTTCGCGCCAAACCTTGGCCTGGGGGAAACCCAAGGCAGTCCAGGAAGTGGTGGGTTAGGGAAGACGCACGGCCCCTTCTTTTAGGTGATATGGACGCGCGTCTGTGTGCGCCCGCTGTGCCTGGTTAGAGGGGTGCAATCCAGGCTCGGCTTCCCTGGCTGTGGTTAGTGGGGATGGCGCGGTGGGTGGGACCAGGTGGCAGCCTTGGAACTGAGGAGGGTGGGGGGATGTGCTGAAAGCTGCATCCCCAGAAAATTATCTGAGAACATTCCCTGTCCTCCCCCGCCTCCCCAGGGTGGGCCATGCAATCCCTCCTCCCTGGCACGGGCACACTTTGTACAGCAGCCCCAGTGTGCCAAGAGGTAGGAGCGGTGACACGACAAACTGAGCAGCGTGGTCCGGGCACCCGGTGTGCCCTCTCATCTGTTACCCCACCACCTCGAGGTGTGTGTGTGTGGGGGGGGGGGGGGGTCGGGGCCAAGGGCAGCCTGGATTTAACCCTGGCGCTGTTTCTGAGCTTATCTGATAGGCAGGGCTGGGGCACCTCCAAATAAAACATGGGAAGGTGGAGGTAAGGATCTGGATATTACATACTTAAAAAAAGAAAAGTCACAACTGTACTGCATGCAACTGGTGGTACCTTCGTAGATGTCAGGCTTTGTCTCTGGAAGTGATATAGTTTTCGCTTGTAATTTGTGCCGTTTTACTTGGTAAGAACATAAACTATATGAAAATAGACAATCAAATTGTTATCAGTCAACAATTTATTCCTCCCAGAAGATGCTCTTGAGATTCTGGAAGATCCTTGGTACTAAACGAAAGGAAGTGACTTGGGGAGAGAGAGGGGGATGTGGAGAAAGGAAAGGAAATAAGTTAACTGCCCAGACACACACCCTTTTTTACCCAGGCATCATAGATGATTCTTTTATTTGAGAATGAGGAATTTTCAATTGTTTGGCTCATTATTCACTATGAGACAAATAAAAACAGATTTTGATCCCTTCATTGGAGAGATACATAAAAGTTTCTCTTACCCAAGTTTGTGTTTCTGCCTTCCAGTTCCCTAACATAGCTCTGAGCCCAGCCCCAAATGGCATCTCTCAGCAACATTCACAGGACTTCATTGGAACAGTCTGCAGCCAGTCAGAAAAGACCAACTAACTTCCAGTTTCTCTTGTGATCTTTAAAGGGACAGAAGTAACTTTTCCTGGAAATAACTTTTTTAGAAGATGGTTTAGCCAAGATGATGCATTGCACAGACCTACATACATGAGAAGATTTTTCCTCTTTTCAGACACCTTTGAACAAGGATGTTACACTTAAGTGCTAACATTTAAGTTAATGTTTATAGAACTACTCTTTAACTCCTCTTTTTCATCCATTCTTCTCTGCCCAATTTAAGATGAAAACTTTAATAATCAACCCTTAAGTAAAAGGTTGTTTATGCATTTTGAAATTTCATTTCTGCAGTACCTTTCATTCTAATATTAGGTGACATTTATTCAAGGACTAGACAGGAAATAATAATAAAATTTCTATTGCCATACAAGCATTTTATATTAGAGGGAAATATGTGGTTTTCTCAGTATCTTCTAGCCAACTATGACATTTTTAAAAAATGTTATTTCTCCTCACTGGTACAAATGCAAATCCAAAAGCTTACCATCTTCCTGTTCTGTTGCTGCAATCACATCACTCCAGTTCCTACTCACACATTCTTAACACCACCTACTCACCACCACTCGCCTACTAGGGTTTTCAAATGACACACACTGTGGGTTACTGAATGACACAACACCTAATAACCATATTCATTTGTTACATAATAGGTCTATGCAGAAGAATGTTGCCTACATTATTCCTGGTGAGACAGAGAGCTATAAAATCCAGTCCCTTAAATATAGACAATCTAATAACCTAGCCTGCTAATATTTTGAAACATCAGAAAACTTCAAACAGGATCTATGATTTAGTCAACAGTAACATGCTTGTAATCTCAAGAAAAAAAAGTTGGCATTGCCAAGTGCCATGACCTGAGATAGAGTTGAACTATTCAGAAATCATTTGGGTGTTTGCACTGTGGGTGTGAGTGATAGAACTGATGGTTAAGGAATAGCATTATTGGAGAAAGAGGTGACTCCTTGCCAGATGAAGCAGTATTGCTAAGCAAATTGTCATAATTATTATCTTCATAACATTTCCCAAATGCACCCCTTCTTCATCTCATTGCCATCACTCAGTCCAGGCTCTGGTTATTTCACATTTACTACAATAGCCTTCCAACTGATCTCTTTGATTTGTCGACTCCAATTCAACGTCAAACATCTGCCATAATCTGGCAACCATTTTACCGACTAATCTTTAAATAACTATTTTATCAAATAATTTCCTAATTAATGAATGCATAACTGCTCTCTGTTGCCTAGCACACTAAATCCAAACTCAAGGACCATTTATAATCTGGTCCCATTCTAGCAAGCTATCTTAATTCTCAAAGATTCCCAATATATATCCCCTTTACTTTTTTCCCAAGGCATAATGTCTTCAGTCTCTATTTCTTTACCCTGTTGTCCCCTCTACCTGAAACTCCCTTCTACCTTGTCTTCCTACTCAAATGATAGATTCTCTTCAAGGACCAACTCAAGTTCCACCCTCTCCATGAAGTCTTCCTGACTACCTCAATCCATATAATTCTCCCTTCTATCAATTCAGTATTACATATTTTAGCTTCTACTTCTCTATTTAAACATTCATTTACATCAACTGGAATCTTTTATGCCACTGTTTATATATAAATTATTGTAGGAGATATTTTGTATAACAATTTAGCAAGTAATTTGAAAAGTTTTGTACCTGAATTTATTTTCTACTAGTTTTCTGTGTTTGGGAGCTGACCTTTTTTCTTATTTCTGAAGTTTTCCTTACTAGAGCCTAGGATAGTCATTGTAGCATTGTAAATTACAACATAATACACAGTAATTGAAGCATAGTAAAAATAGCCCATTGTAAGCATAACAATAAATAAGCGATAAATACTTGTTTTTCCAAACATTTTGTTTTCTAAAGAGAAGTAGCATAGTATAAGGGAGAGATTTCTGAATTTGAACTAAAAAACCCAAGTGCAAATTCCAAGTGCAGCCCAGAGGAATCTAATTAATTTTCCTGAGCCTCAATTTATAGCCTATTAGTGTGGCTTAAGTGGATGCAGGTAACAATTTTTTTTAAAACTGAAGAAAAAAATTTATTTGCTATTGTGGTTGCTTGCTGACTCAAAAGGTATTTTGAGAAGGTAAAGAAAATAATTCTCAGATATACTTAGAGTCAAAAATAGAATTGAATTAAATTTGCTTAGGTTCATTTGGAATCTTTTTTTTATTCTGACCTTTATTTTCTTTTCTTTTAATGGATTTTAATACAAAATCATCTTGTGAAATATTCTGGACACAAATTGGAATTTAATATTAAGACATCCAACTAGAAAGAAGAGAGAACAACTGATCTGAATGGAAGACTAATTTTAGAACTTAATAAAGTCATGAATCATAGCTGAATCTTAATAAGATATTAGAAATACAGCACGCCTGACCAATAAATAAGCCATGCCTGAGAAGAAATTGAGTTGGAGGTCTCCTACCTGCTTATATTCAGGATTTAAGGTCTTTTGTCTAGAACATCTTCAGCTCCATTCCCTGGCCTGTGGCAGTAGGGGGAGGGGGGGCAAAGTTACTGGTTGTGCTTGGAAGAGCCAGTGAAAGGAATAGTAACAAAGGGCTTAATCAAAAGGTCTTGGACTTGAAGGCCTTTTTAAGTCTTCAAGTGGAAGTGCCAGTGGACTTTCTCAATAGGGCCCTCAGGTGACCAGAAGGTGTCACTGCAACATTGTCCACATTATAATTTTGATGTGTTAGCCTGTATAGCAAAAAATGAGCCAGTTATCTGACCTAATGGTCGGATATCTAGTAGCTTGTAGATTGCAATTTTAAGCTAAGCTTTGAATCCTGATCATTTTTTACTTTAAATTCCTAGGATTTATCTTTTCTCTGGCAAGAAAAATGACTTTTGTTACTGGACTTTCAAAAATATTTCTTGAATTTCCATAAATAATGGTCCAGAGCTTAGCCTAAGAGTCTTTTGTTCTAATCTGACCTTCCCCAAGTCCTAATAAGACATCTACAGTCATTCATATTGATAGCTTGCCCTGTCTCTTGGCAATATTTTTCTACCCAAAAATATTTGTCTAACAAAAAATCTTTATCATGCTGTGCATCCATAAGATACTAAGCAGCTCTCCCCTGTTACTTATTCTTCTAATATATGCTCATTACAGGTTATTTTATGTCACTTCTTTCTCTTAGAATCTTAAGCATTTTGTTTTTTCTGGTAGGACTTTTATCACTCATTGAATTTCCTTCTCTATAATTGTTGTGCTTCCAATAGCATTTTTTTCCCCTAAAACCCTTACTCTCTTTCTTAGAATCGATATTATTGGTTTCAAAGCAGAAGTGTTAAAGGCTAGGCAATTGGGCGAAGTGATTTTCACAGGATCACACAGTTAGGAAATATCTGAGGTCTGATCTGAACCCAACACTTCCCATCTCCAGGACTGACTCTCTGTCTATTCCCATAACAATTATAAAGAATATGGCTACTATCTTCAATCTTGCTTTCAGGCATCATGTTCTGCTCTTAGTATCTCCTGGCCTAATCCCATCTTTCCTTTTTCCTATCTTAATATCCACACAATGAAGACATAAAGGTTTCCAAGAGTCCACTGTTCTAATTACTAAAACATTTATCAGTTATTATTTTTTGCCATCAAAGATAAATACATTTATTCTTGTTTAGATCGAATATTAATTACAAATGTCTATTTTTTATTTTAATTGCTAAAATAGAAGGATTTTCTTTTTGGAGGGCCACATAGAAATATAATATGTAATAAGTTCAAGGTAATGGATTCATTTTGTTTACTTTCCTCCAAACAGCTAAACTCAAACTTGTCTTTTATTGTAAAAGGCATGTGACATACTAAACATTAATTTTAATATAATCAGGTTTGAACAACAGCAGAAGGGTATTAGTGTTATTGCAATTGTCTGCTGAGCAATTAAGCTTCTTTGTAAGGAAGTTCAGCTGTATATTTATATTGTCTTGTAGGATTGGCACAATTACAATGGCTTTTTCATAAATTGAAATTGCAGATGGATTAGTTATCTAATTTATACTAGTTGACAAAGCTTGAGCATTAATAGCTAACAGCAGTTGTGAAAGAATTTGTATGAATACATTCTGTGCTTTCCTACCATTACCAAAATACCCGAAATACCATGTTGACGTGTTCAAATTTATAAATAAAAAGGCATAAATTCAGCCAATATATAAGCCTCTGTGTATGTGCATGTGTAATGCAGAATTTAGATTATATTATTAGCTGTATCTTTTAAAGGAATATATATTTATTTTAAATAAATTTAGTTTTACATGCCCTGATAATCTGGCTTTCCCACTGCTCCACTCACTGAACAACAAAAACAAAATAATAATAAAATAAAAACTTCATCATAAACATATATAGTCCAGCAAAACAAATTCCCACATTGGCCATGCCAAAAAATTTGTGTCTTTCTCTGTGTTTTAGGTGAATTTGCCTCTTTCAACAGAGGTGAGTGTCAGTTTTTATCTTTGTTCGTCTGGGCTAAGGTTTATCATTACCTTGATTTCAGTTCTAAAGTCTTTTAATTTTCTCTGTAATATCATCCTATGAATTTCTCTTAATTCTGCTCACTTCTCTCTGCATCTTCACAGAGGTTTTCCAAGTCCATTTCTTAAGGTAAAAATATTGTATTACATTCATACACCCTAATTTATTTAGCCATTCCTCAACTGGAGGCTTATTTTTTAATTTCCTATGTTTGGCTGCTACAAAAAGAGCTTCTATAACTATATACATGCCTACATATAGACATATATAGTGAGCATGAATACATATGTATACATTATGCAAACACATACACACACACATATATATGTGTACAGAGTACATTTACACATTTATTAATGCAAGTCCTTTCTTTCTTTGATCTCTTTGGGATAAGGGCCAAATAATGGTATAATTGGATCAAAGGGATATAAACTATTTAGGATCTTTTTAGACATAGTTCCGAATTGCTTTTCAGAATGTATGCACTATTGTGTCTCTTATAATCTCTAACATTTCTTATTTTTTTCTTTTATCATGTTTGCCAGTCTGATGAGCATAAGGGAGAACCTCAAAGTTGCATTTCTCTAATTATTAATGATTTAAAGCTTTTTTCACATTATTGTTGATAGCTTTGATTACCTCCTTTGAAAACTACTTGTTCATATCCTTTGACAATTTATCTATTGGGGAATGCAACTCTTAGTTATAAAATGTAACCATTTTTTATAGATAGCTCTTTAACCGAGAACTTTATTGTAATTCATTCCATTAACTGTTACCCTACTAGTTTTAACTACATTAAATTAGTTTCTATAAAACTTTTTAAATTTTATATAATTTTACATAATCAAAACTGTACATTTCTTCTTGTGTGATCGTGTCACTTGTGATATCATGAACTCTTTTTCTAGCCATACAATCAAAAGGTAATTCGTCCAATGTGACTTTTTCTATCCAGACCTTGTATCTATATAGAACTTATCTTGTATGGTATAAGGTATTGGTCTAAACCTAATTTCTGCCAGACTGCCATCTATAGTTTTCCAAGCAGTTTTTGCCAGATAAAAAATGCTTCTCCCATTTTAGGGACAGGCCTAACTCCAGTACCTTATTTAGTTCAAGCTTCATTTGGGGGTAAAATGAAATACTTGTAAGTTATTGAACAGTTAACCAAAAGAGGTTTCCTTGCAACTAGGTGGTACAACAAAAAGATAAAGTGTTGGCCCTAGAATGAAGACCTCAGTTCAAATCAAGCCTCAGACACTTATTAGCTGTAAGACTCTGGGCAAGTCACTTAACCTCATCTATACAATGGGAATAAGAATAAGATGTACCTTAAAGGCGATTAGTACGGAGGCTGGCACATAGTAAATGCAATAAAAATAAGTGTAAATTTTAAAAAATTACTTCTTCTTCTTCTTCATAATAATAGCACTTACCTCCCAGAGCTGTGAAGAGCAAATGAAATAACATTTATAAGGCATTTTGAAAATCTTAAAATGCTATATAAAATATCCAACTCTTTGTGATCTTGTGGAGCAAGCACACCAGGCCCTTCTGTTCACTGTCCATTAAATTTTCATGGCAAAAATACTGGAGTGGTATGCCATTTCTTTCTCCAATAGATATTATATGGGCATTTCTACTTCATTTTTTTTCTGATCACTTTTAATTCATTCCAAGCACCATAACTTATATATTGCTGCCATGTTACATTTGATTGTTTTCACATATTTTGTTGCCATAATTATAATAGCAGTACACTGAATATTGAGTACTTGGTTTAGAGTCCCAAGAACCTCATTTTATAGCCACCTGTGATTTCACTTGTTATGTAGCCCCTGGCAAGTTCCTTAACTTCTGCATATCTAAGGAACCTCTCTCAGAAATCTACTAACAGACCTCTGTTATCTATTTCCAAGCTGCCTGCTGAAGAGACCATAGATCCTTCCAATAATCGCATATACCTAGTGTTCCCTCATTTGGCATCATCTTGAATAGAAATCCACACTTCATTCTGTAATGTTTCTGTTCCTTCTAATCAAATCTTCACTATCCTTCAAGGTAAAAATCAAGTCCTACTTTATGAAACCTTTCCAGACCACCCAATTTATGAGATATCTTCTTCCTCTAAATTTTAAGCACTTCTAGTCTAGACCATTCATTTGGCATTTATCATCTATCTTATTTTGTTATCTCTTTGTGTATATCAGTGGTTCCCAAACTTTTTTGGCCCACCGCCCCCTTTCCAGAAAAAAAATTACTTAGCACCCCCTGTCACATACTATCACTGCCCCCTTACAGTTATTCACCACCCCAAAATGCACCTGTGGCCATCACCGCCACCCTGGATCACTGCAGCACCCACTAGGGGGCAGTGGTGCCCACTTTGGGAATCACTGGTGTATATGATATATGTATATGTATATATATCCATGTGTATATGTGTACATGTATATTGTCCTAAATTGGTTTATAAATTCCTTATGATCAAGGATTATGCATTACATTTCTTTATATTCCTTACTGTTGTAAAATTTTCAACATAGCATGTTTAATATTTTTTGAATTTTGAATTAATTAAACCTGAAGAGAACCATGTTGATCATTTCCCCTACAGAGTCTGTACATCTGCTATCTTCCTTATTTTCAGAGGCTATCTTTGGTTCAATAGACCATTCTATCTGGAGTCCTCCATGCTTTTGTAATAGGGCTCCTACTGAGGGATATTTGGAGTTTGATGCTCATTCTAATCATAGAATAGAATATACAGACAAATAGTATGTGAAAAAATGCGAAGTTTTTTAAAGGAAAATTTATTGTGGAATTCCAAAATTAGCAATTGTATGGTGCCTGATAGTCAGTTCTTTCAAAAGCAGTTGACTATAGAGAAGCCAGGGGTGGGTAGGTGACCCAGTGGATAGAGTTTTAAGCCTGGAGTCAGGAAAGTGCAAATTTGTAAGTTCAAATCTGGCCTCAGACACTTTGACCCTGGGCATGTCACTTTACCCTCTTTAAAAAGCTTCACCATCTGGAGGCAGCTGGGTGGCTCAGTGGACTGAGAGTCATGGGAGGTCCTGGGTTCAAATGTGACCTCTGACACTTCCTACCTATTACAGACCCTGGGCAAGTCACTTAACCTCCATTGCCTAGCCCTTACCCACTCTTCTGCCTTAGAACCAATTGGTTCTCAGGTGGAAGGTAAGGGTTTAAAAAAAACACCAAAACTTCACCATCTGTAAAATGAACTGGAGAAGAAAATGGCAAACCACTCCAGTATCTTTGCCAAGAAAATTCCAAATAGGTTCACAGAGTAAGATGTGACTGAAAAACAACTATACAGCAACACAGAGCTTGATATGTAAAAATAACAATGATAATAGAATAATAAATATCATTTTAAAAATATAAAATTTCACACTGAGGACTTACTCAGTGTGATAGGAATTTCCCTTAAATGTATTGACATTTCATGGATGCTGGTAAGGGCTAGCCATCTTATCTTTTTATTATTCCTACTCTCTCACTATTCTTTATTCTCTCCCCTAGCTACTGACTGCTTCATCATTACTTATAAGCATAATACCCCTTGGTACCATCTTTAGAAAATCTTCCCTTGAAATAACCATTCCAGTTCTTGACAGTCCTATATTCCTCCATCTATAATCAGTGCTTCCACTTCCTCTCTTCTCACTTGATTCTTAACCCTTTGCAGTCCAGCTTCCAGCCTCATCATTTAACTGAAAATTCTCTCTCCAAAGTTTATAATTGTCTCCTAATTGCAAGATCTAATATAAAGACCTCTTCTCAATTATCCTCTTTGACTTCTCTGCAGCATATTCATCATCTTCTTCTCCTGGATACTCCGTGAGTTTGGGAGTTTTGGTGCTAGGTTCTTTTTTGTCATTCTTTGTATTGCCAGCACTTAGAACAGTGCCTGGAACATTGTAAGCAGTCAATAAATTTTTGATGACTTGAATTCTCCCTTTTCCAGTCCATCTACATATTTGATAATATATTTTATGCCTCTTCTGAGGAATAATAATAGTAATGATTTTTACATAGTATTTACTACATGCCAGGCACTGTGCCAAATGCTTTATAAGCATTAATTTATTGGATCCTCACAAAAAGTAGGTGCTATTATCCTTGTTTTACAGTTGAAGAAACTGAGGTAGCAGTTAAGCAATTTGCTGAGGATCACATAGGTAAGAATTGTCTGAGCCTGGACTTAAACTCAAAGGTGCCTCTTATTTATATCTGCCATACATTTCTCCATTGCATTATGGGTGACTTGCTTTAATTCTTGAGAGACTGTAACTTTAAATGATTTGCCATCATGTAGCAAACATAAACAATGCAAATTTGATCTTTGTATGAAAGGCAGAAAAGCCATAATTGGACCTATACTCAAAACTTTTGAAGCCTGGTAGGACTTGGTAGAACCTGTTCTCTCCTGGACCAGACTTAGAGAATGAAAGAATGAATGAATGAATTAGCATTTATTAAGCCTCTACTATAAGGAAAACCCTGGAGACACAAATTGAAAAGACAATCTCAACTCTCAAGGAACTCACATTCTAAAACGGAGAGACAACACACAGGAAGTTTCAGCAGCAAGTCAAATGGAAATGTTCCATGGTCTTTAGGGTAAAGTGGCAAAAGGGAAGTTAATGAATCTTCTTTATTCTTCCTTTTTATTGTGATTTCCAAATTCTTTCCCTTCCTCCAACCTCTTCCCTATCCATTGAGAAGGCAAGCACTATAATGTCCTATTATGCATGCAAAACACATTTCCATATTAGTCATGTTGCAAAAAAATAAATGAAGTGAAAATAAATATGCTTCAATCTGCAGACGAGGTTCATCATTTCTCTCTCTGGAGGAGGAGAGCATTTTTCATCATAAATTCTTTGAGATTATCATGGATGATTGTACTGATCAGAGTAACTAAGTCTTTCACAGTTGATTATCATTACTATATTGCTGTTACTGTTTAATGTTCTCCTTATTCTACTCATTTCACTTCTACCAGTTCATATATCTTCCCAGTTTTTTCTGAAACCATCCCTTTCATCATTTCTCATAGCAGAATAGTATTCCATCAAACAACATTTCCCAATTAATGAGTATCCCCTTTAGTTTCCAATTCTTTGTCAACACAAAAAGAGTTGTTATAGATATTTTTGTATGTGTGAGTGCTTTTTCTTTGGTAGTTTGATTTGTATGGCACTGAATTAATGAAGCTTCTTTCATGTCATTTCTCTTTCTCACCCTGTTGCATATCACCCTGACAGATGACATCAACTCTGAAACTTACACCTCCTCAATACCCCTTACCTCTGAGGATCTTCCTTCCCACTGATTAGAGGTGGTATAGGATGGACATGGAGAACCCTACTAGATTCTCATTTGAGGGCGGGGGGATCAGGGCAGCCATGTCATCATTTTCTGCAGCTTCAGAACTTTTCACCAATAAATAGGTCCTCTAGAATGGTAGTTCATCACAGAACAAGAATTCTGAAGTCTTTCAAAGTAGTTTTTCTTTACAAAATTAATGTTATTGGATAAATTGCTTCCTTGGTATAAATGGTTTTCTAAGGTCTGTTCATTTCACTCTGCATTAGCTCATACAAGAATTCCCAGAGCTTATTTCTGTTGGATCTTTGTTGTATCCTTATTGCTTGGCATAATTCCTTGCACATAATAGGTCCTTAATAAATGTCTATTGAAACTGGAAATAAATTTCAATTATTTTATTGAATTTCTTATCTTCATAAGTATATATCTGATAGTTGTAAATTAGATAAGTAGAAAGCAAATGAAACTCAATAAGATTTTTTAAAAAGACATGTGAGGGGGGAGATAGGTGGCTCAATGGATAGAGAGCTAGGCCTGGAGTTAGGAGGGCCTACATTCAAATCTGAGCTCAGACACTTCCTAGCTGTGTGGCCCTGGGCAAGTCACTTAGCCCCCATTGCCTAGCCCTTACTGCTCTTCTGTCTTAGAAATGATAGTTAGTATGGATTCTAAGGCAGAAGGTGAGAATTTTTAAAAAATAGTATATGTGAATGAGTTTCGTGTGTTAAAATTGTCACACGAGTATTTCCTGACTTTCTGGTTTTTCAAAGGCTTATACTTAGCGTGGAATTAGCATCACTTCTGAAGTTTAATTTTATAGAGTCACCATCTTCTCTGCCATCCACCCACCCACTACACCACTCTTCAAACAAGAGCCAATCTGTGGAAAGATACAAAGGTGGCAAGAGAGTAAGGAACATAAATAGGTTATTACTCAGCCACTCAGGAAATCCGCTCCTTCACAGCTGGCAGTGAGCAGCCAGGGAGGAAATATGACAGAGGCTGAGATACTGATTTTGTAATAATTGTTGTTCCAACAGAAGATTCTTTTAAGATTTAAATGTAAGCAAAATGTTAGTAAATAACAGGCCTTGAGGAGCTGCCGGGGAGGAACTGATTAACCTTATTCGCCATCCCAAAGAACTCCAAATTGTAGATTTAAATTGTAGATTTAATCTCAAAATCTTCAGAAACACATAGCATCAGGATTATTAATTTCTAAGCAAGAATATATGTTCCATTCAGGGCAACATGTAGTAGAATAATGGAATAAGCCCTGGTTCTAGAGTCTGGAGTTAGAGGAGTTGAGTTCTAAATCTGCCTCTGATACTCATTCTTGAGCTTCCTTTCCTCATTTATGAAAGGAAGAAGTTGGACTAGAAGCCAGTTGACGTCCCCTCTAACTCTAGGTTCCCACCATCTACCCACTGCTTCCCATTTCTGACCTCCACCAATAACCAGAACTTATTTTATGTGAGAGTATATTCTTTCCTTGGGCAGGTAGGTGGTTCAGTGGATAGAGTCTGAGTCTGAAGACAGGAAGACCATAGTTCAAATCTGGCCTCAGCTACTAGTTATGTGACCGTAGGTAAGTCATTTAACCATGTTTGCCTCAATTTTTCCATCTGTAAAATGATCTGGAGAGGAAATGGCAAACCACTCCAGTATCTTTGCCAAGAAAACTCCAAATGGGATCAGAGTTAGACTCAACTGAACAACCACAATATTCTTTTTTTTTTTTCATTTGTGCCTTCTTATAATAGCGTTCCTTATTTTTCCTTCAAAGCTTTGCTCAAGTGCCACCTTCTATATCAAAACTTTCCTGAAACTCCACATTGCTAGTTCCACTCCCCCCACACAAAGTTTACCATTTATGAATGCAGGTATATGTGCATGTGTGTGTATATGTGTAGGTATGTTTAGGTTGCTTCATCAAGAAGACTATCAGGAGCTCCTTATTGGCAGGGACTATTTCATTTTTATTTTTGTATCCCTAGGTCCTGTACAGGACCTGATACATAGTTGATATGTAGCCAATACTTATTGATGATTGATTGATTTGGGGACAAAGAAAGATAGTGCTAAGGGTAGGCTATAGCAGGCGTAACTCCATTCATCACACACTTTAAGAGTGAATTTCTGGGAAGAGAATCCATTGGCACATCCATATTCTAGTTCTCTGTGTACTTGAAAAAGACTGACCAAAAAGGGAAGGGACAAAGATGATTGCCCTGGCATTTCAGAACAAAGGAATATTGGTTTCGGTTTTTTCATTTGTTTTTACAGATTCTTTCACCAAAGTCCCCTTTGATACCTTATTTTGTCATGGAAGTAACTTCTGGATTCTCAAAGCCAACGTCAGTATAGGACACCAACCTAAGAAACATTAGGAGGTGGATTGGGAGGTGGGTGGTATGTCTGACCTTCCAGAATAGGTCAATTTCTGTAGAAGGTCATCATCAGGCAGTTGGCAACCAAGTGATGAATTTGATGGGGAACCACAGCAACTCGTGAATTTTGTTTTAGCAAAGAGGGGGAAAGGGTTGTGATCTGCATTGTTGGATTACCCATAACCATGAAATCATGGATCTTTTGAAACAGACTGAAGTCCTGGAGTTGGCAAGGATTATGATAGAAAATTGTGCAATCAATATGTTGGGGGGAAAGTGATTTTTAACCTTTTCTGAAATTATGTTTCTTTATTCAATCCACAGTACCCTTTGAAGAAAATGAACATTGCTAAAGGCATATGAAGAAAAAATCGGGGTTTTCAATAGTCTGCAAATGCAACAAGTTGTCAATAGAGCAATGTGGCAGCCAAAGGTTACTTAATGTAATCAGATTTCATTAAAGATGGCAGTAAGAGAGACATTGTATCCTGGACATTAATATCATGGACCTTAAATTTTCAGTCCTCAGTGTTCCATGTGAAAAAAAGGAAGCGGTACTAAAGAAGACAAAAATCGGATGAACACTGGAGTCATACCAAATAATTACGGAGGAAATTGATGCTAGAGAGAGCATGATTGTGAGTATTTTGAGAAACTGATTCTAAAGAGATCAATCAGGCATTCATTCAGAACCTTTTGTTGTTGTTTAGTGCAGTCTGATTTTTTTGTGTCCCCATTTGGGGTTTTGTTGGCAAAGGTAATGGAGTGGTTTGCCATTTCCTCCTCCAGCTCATTTTACAGGTAAGGAAACTGAAGCAATTAGTCTTAAATGACTTGCTCAGAGTCACACAGCTACTGTCTAAGGCTCCATCTGAACTCTGGTCTTCCTCACTCCAGGCCCCATGCTCTATTTCCCCCAATACCATCCAGGTCCTGGGAATACAAACACAAGAAAAAGGAAACAACCCTTATTCCTAGCTTACCTTCTAATGACTTTTTCCTCAGTCCTCATCCTTTTTTGACCTCTATCATTAGACACTGTTGGCCACCTTCACCTGAAAACCATCTTCTTTCTGCGTTTTAATGACTCTTTTAGCTCTTGGTTCTCTTCCCTCCTGTCTGACTAATCCTTCTTGTCTGCTTTTCTGCATCTTAATCCATGCCATGCCTTTAACTGTAGTGGCTCCATCAGGTTCTGTTCTAAACCCTCTTATCTCTAATCCTTATTCATCTCAATTTTCTTGGATTTTATTACTGTCTTTGTGCAGAGGATTCTCTGATCTACATATCCATTCCTCCTCTCTTTCCTGTCTCTGCCCCTCACTTCATCAACTGCCTATTAGACATTTTGATTGGGGTATCTTGTAAGCATCCCAAACTCAGAATATCCAAAATTTATCTTTTGCCCTAAACCCACCTCACTTCTGAACTTCCCTTCTAGTGTTGAAAATGCCACATTCATGTAGTCATCTAAGTTCACAATCATAGCTTCCAAGTTGACTCTTCATTGAATTTCTAGTCAGTTGCCCAATTTTGTCATTTTCACATCTTTCATATCCATTCTCTTCTCACTGCTCACTTAACTGTCACTCTAGTTAATGCCCTTACCACATCTGTAATATTCTATTGCAACATTCTTCTAAATCATCTCCCTGCCAGTGTCTGATCCTACTCTATTCCACCCTCTTCCACACAGATACAAAGGTGTGACAATGCCACTCCAATTCCAAAGGCTCTCTTTATTACCTCTAGGAACAAATAATACCTTTTCTAGTAGGCATTTGAAGCTTTTCTCAAAAAGGTCCCAATTTATTTTTTCCGTCTTGTTACATATGTTTCTACTTCCTGATTTCTACAGTTCAGACAATATGGTTTTACTTTTCTTTCTATGTGACATTCCACTTCTCCTTTCCAAGTCTTTAAACTAGCCCCTCCCATACCTGGAATGCACCTTCCCCCCTGCCATTGCATTTACAAATCTCAGCTCAATTGACACGGTATAAAAAGCCTTTCCTGATTCTTTTAGCTACTATTATCCTTCCCACTGAAGTCATCTTTTATCTATTCTCAGTTTTGAAATACCTATTTCTATTTATATTATCTCTCCAGATAGAAGGTAAGCTTTTTGAAAACAGGAATTGCTTGGGCTTTTTTTTTTTTTTTTTTTTTTGGTGTTTGTGTTTGTATCCACAGTGCCAATCAATGCCTAGCACATAGTAGGTGGATCAATCAATAAACATTTATTAAGCACCTACTATGTCCAGAAACTATGTTGTATTGAGGATACAAACAGAGGCAAAAGATAATCTCTGACTTTAGGAAGCTCACAATCTAATAGGGGAGACAACATACAAACAAATATAATGTAAGCATGCTATAGCCAGGATAAATAGTAGATACTTAGATGTGGACATACCAGACAACAAAGAAAAGGAAGAGCTGCTTAATTTTAATCTTGCTTCTCTTCACTCTGCCAAGGAAAAAGATACCTGAACTGGAATGGACAGAACCAAAATGGTCAGTGAAGAGTTGTTTCTTGAGATATATGGGGAGATAAGAAGGCAGCTAGGTATCACAGTGGATAGAATGCCAAGCCTGGAATCAGGAAGACCTGAATTAAAATCTAGATACTTATGAGCTGTGTGACCTTGGGCAAGCCATTTCTCCCTTTTTGTTTCAGTTTCCTCATCTGTAAAATGCTCTGGAGAAGGAAATGGCAAACCACTCCAGTACCTTGGCCAAGAAAACCTCAAATGAGGTCATGAAGTTACATAGTCCTGAAAACCACTAAATGGCAATAAAAAGGAATTTAATTGCTAGTCACTAAACCCAGATGAGAAACAACTTACTGTACTTAGAGAACTGCTAGATATAATGGATTACTCGCCCACTGTCAGGTGATAGCAATGGTCTGACCCCTCCCCTGCCATAAGCCAACCACTGTCACTCCCTCAAAATGACTTGCTGATCCAACCAGGATGCCTCTTCTGGCCTGCTTGTGGCAGTTAGTCAGTGGTCTGTTTTAGTGGTGGCAGGGACTGTAGAAATCCCGACAGTCCTTCCTTTTGCTGATTTTCATTAAAAAAAAATGTTGAAGTATACATCTCCATGACACAGGGAATGATTACCCCTCCCCCCCCCCCAGTCATACAATATCTGGAATAATGTCCTTTCCTAGGTGTCACCTTTAGAAAAGACATTGACAAGTTGGAGATTTAGGGTAGGGAGACCAGAATGGTAAAGGAACTAGAGCCCATGCCTATGATTGGTTCAAAGAAATAGAGGTATTTAGCCTGGAGAAGAGACTTTGGGACATGACTGCCCTCTTCAACTATTTGACTATATTTCCTTCCCCCAACCCCCAACTTAGGATGCACATAAGTAAAAATTTTCTAACTTTTGAAGCTGTATAAAAATAGACTGTTGTGTCTTGGGAGGTTGAGAGCTTATTTTCCTAATACTAGTCCCTTCCCTCTATGATTCTCTCTACTTTATTCTGCCAATATCTTTTTTGTACTTAGATTTTTGCATGTTATTTCCACCATTCCACCGTGAGTTCACGGAGAGCAGGGATTTTTTGTTTTGTTTTGTTTTTCATTGGCTGCCCATTACTTAGCACAGCTCCTGGCATATGGGTGGCACTTAATAAATACTTGTTCACTTGGCTTGCTAGAGGTCTATAAGGCCAGACAGCCATTTGTTGGGGATAAGGTAAAGAGGATTCCCGTTTAGCCTTGGGTTGGACCTTAAGATGTCTCTTCGAGTTCAGAGATTCTGAAATTTCTAGTTGGATTTCTTGTGTGTAATTTAGCATGGATCAAAGGGCCTTAAAGGTTCTGTCGGGGGATGGTGGGAGAAAGGGTGACTTGTGCTCCCTTAAACAGCTTTTAGCAAAAGTTATCTGGAGAGCGCTGCAGGACCCCTAAAGCCCCAGCGAGCTCTTTCTGAAACTCCCTTTGGGATCTGCTAAGGAGACGTGGCATCTAAGTTCTCTTTTCCACATCTACCCGGATCCTAGCCTTTCTTCCAACCTTCCTAACATGGAAAGTGGTCGCTTTTGTTTCTCTGGAAGCTTCTGCCTTCCCCGGTAGCCTGTCGTCCTGGGCTTCCTAAAACAAGGAGAAGATAGGGCAACTCAGCGGCTAAGGCTGCCCCCACAGAAGGCTTTCGTGCCGGGCGGGAGCCATAAGGGAAGCTGGAAGAGATGGAGAGGCGGGAGCAGCCCGCGGACCTAAGGGCGGGGTAGAGAGAAGAGGGGAGGGGAAGGAGGCGCGTTCTCGGGGTTCTCTGGCTCGTGACCGTCAGCAGCTGCGGGAGTTAGGAGCCCAGCCTTGGGTAGGCAGCATCAGAGATGCTGGCCTCTGAGCGCAGGAATGGGGCAGCAAAGCCTTGGCGTACAGCAAGAA
This sequence comes from Gracilinanus agilis, assembly GCF_016433145.1. NCBI lineage: Eukaryota > Metazoa > Chordata > Mammalia > Didelphimorphia > Didelphidae > Gracilinanus > Gracilinanus agilis. The sequence continues at coordinate 82,483,953 of NC_058131.1, forward strand.
CTCTCTCCCTGCTAGTAGCAATAGCCTCCCTTCTCCTTGATGTGTGTGGGTCCAAAAGTAGTTCCACTCCCTGGACGCAGGAAAAGGTAAGGGAGATAGTGAATGAGAGGGAGTGAGAGAATGAATGTGTGTATGTGTGCGCACAGCATACAAAGATTTGGGAGGAGGGGGGGCGGGGGGAGTAGTGAGAAAGATGACAGGTTCTGCCTGTGCAAAGTTGAAAGGTAGGGATGGGAGTCTAAGAGGTACGGGGCTGGCATGGTTCCCCCCTCCCCCAACCTTGGGAGAGACGCCCCCGCACTATTCATTCAGACATCAGCAACTCCGGGTACTGGGGGCCGATATCTCAGAATAGGGATTTGGCTGTCTCCGACCCAAAGACTGGTTAGATGATGTCATGGGTCTGTCCCCTGTTGTGGTTTGATTGGGGGTGTTGAAGGCAGGCACAGGAAGTCTGCCTAGACGGGCAGTGGAAGATAGGGAGATAAGAGCTAGTCTTTGGGCTCTGCCACCCACTCTGGATGATGGATGGCAAGGTTCATTAAGCATACAGCCGTACTGCAAAGGCTAGGTACTGCTGGAGGCACTCCTGCTCTTCATTGATGAGTGAAAACCTGCCTTTGATTGCTGAACTTTCCATTAGGGTAGTCCTTAGAGAATGGGTTTTCTTTCCTTCTTTCCTCCCTCCCTTTGTTTCCTTTCCTCCCTTCTTTCTTTCTTCCCACCCTTTCCTGCTTCTCTCTCTTCCTCCCTTTCTTCTCTCCCTAATTTTCTTTCTTTCTTTCCTTCCTTCCTTCCCTCTTTTTTTTTTTTTTTTTTTTTTTTTTTTTTTTTTTGTTGTTGTTGTTGTTGTTGTTGGCAAAAGGTGGGTCCAAGTATCTCAACTGGAGATATATTATTTTAAAAGCAACTTATGGTGCTTACAAGCATTTGGGAGGTAGAGAGGGAATTTTTTTTAAAAAATAGAAGTAAGCTAAAAGAGTGAAGATTTCAGAGATCTACTGGGATATTGCAAACTTAAAGATTAAAGGCATTAAAAGGCTTTGTGAAACAAGCAGTTTCATGCTCATTTCCTTACTTACACAATTGGATTTTGAAATTTGAAATTGGATTTTGAAATACATTTACAAAGGCTTGTGAAAAGCGGGGTCTTATTTCTTTGTGGTTACATCCTTTCTGTGAATTCCAAAGATATTAAGGTAAATTAAAAAGTAAAAGGTCTCTTTAAGACAATTTCTATTGCATAATGGGAAAGGATTTTTAAAATATTTTTTAACACAAACCAAGCCATTAAGAAAAATTTCATACATCTGATCCAACATGTTTTTCAACTTTTTAAAAGTATAAGATACAGGGATAGATTTACTGGGATACAATATGTTCATCCAGACTAGTGAGCCCTCTCACTTTAATAACATGATTCATATGCGCTCTGTAAAGATTATTAAAGACACGTAGTTCCTGAGTTTGAGTTTAGTTTTGCTTTGTTTTATGGTCACATTCTGACTATCCATCTTGCAAATTTACCTTGTTGGCCAAAAGGGAGATCTGGAAGAGATTTGAGTAAAGCAGTCAAAAGCCATTATCACTGTTTAACTAGTATCCTTATATATTATCATCTTAATATGTGCATGAACACACCTCTGAGCTACCCTCCAGTCTCTTTTCATTATGCTTACCACAATCTTTACCTTCCTGGGGAAAATTGGCAAAGGGGAATTGTGAAAACTAGAACTTGGAGACCCACCAACTACTCTTGGTAATACACAAAGTGTCATTAATACCAACTAGTAAAGAGCACTTACAGTTTTCTCCAAGCTTTTCTTTGTTTTTTTTTTTTTTTTTTTTTTTTTTTTTTTTTTTAATAGATGTGTGCAGACAGGACAATTGGGTATGGAAAGAAGGTGCTGTGTTTTATTATAGTTTTAACTATGATTTGAGTTCAGTTCTAAGCTTTGACATTTAATGCCATTGTGACCCTAACTAGGTAAGCAACTTAAGTTTTCTAATGACTCACATGTCTGTAGTGTTATAAGGTTTACAATTTCCTCAAATTTCCTACAATTTCCTACTTTCAGATAAGGAAACTGAGTGATAAATCAGTTAAGTGAATTGTAAATGGATACATACATTCTAAGGGTCAAGATTCCAAGGCAGGTCTCCTGATTCCAATTCTAAGACTCTTTCTATGATGCTATCTTTACTTAGATCCCTTATCTATAAAATGTAAATAATAGTACTTGTATAACCTACTATATAGTGGTATTATAAGAGAAATGCTTTCTGAGTATTAAATCACAGTCAAAATTCAAGATATTGTTACTAATAATTGTAGTTGGAATAACTTTTTAAAAAATTGTGGACAGTGTGCTAGTTTTGGAGTCACCAGAGGTCTGAGTTACAAGGTTATTGCCAACATTTGCTAGTTGTGTAACCATAGATAAGTTATTTATCTAAGCTTCAAGCCTCAATTTCCAGAAGATTATAGGAGAGTAATACACATAGGAAATTTTAAAACCTGAAAGTGGCATATAAATGTGAACAACTAAATATTTACTTCAAATTGATGTGAACTGGAAATTGTTGTCAAATAGTGTAACTGAAAAATCAAAGCAATCCTTTAAAATATTCATTTTTCTTCAATTTCTCTTGTTGGCCTTTAAAAGTCTCCTGATTATGTCTGTCTGGTGAGTGGTCAAAAAAGTCATGCCAAGGATACCATTTTAATAACATGAGGAATTTCTAGGTATATTAGTGGTCCATTTTTTGTAAGGTGTGGCAAAGAAAGATTTTAAAATTTATTTCCATCTCTTTTAAATTAGGGCATGTCTTATTTATGGTGTCACCTAATATGAAAATGCTGGGAAGTCTCTACCTTATGAATGATTTGTTTAAAAAATATGCTAATGAGTTGGTTATTTGGAACCTTGGGGGCATTTCCCCATAGATACAAAATTATAGAGTATAAAAGGGATCAAAGCTGACCATAAAAGCCATCTTTAAGTCTCTATCACTGAACTATTATACTAATAGAATAATTCACCAGGGACCATGTGGTGCAGGAGGGAGGAGGAACAACTTAATTTTTTTCCTCATCTTAAGTTTAAGGGCCATATTTCAAAACAAGTGAAGTTTATCTTTGTCATATGTCATCTCCCTTTCTGGACTTCTCCCACACATCCCAGTGAACCTCTCCCCATTGTTCTCATTGTATTTTAAGCCTCCCTCTGTGGCATTTCTATTTTGAAGACTTCCAGGTTCCAAAGAATATTTACCATTAATTTAAAGCCTTACTCCTTTAGTGTGTCCACTATGTGCTCCAGTGAAAATAATCAGATTAAACTAATTTGCTTAAGATTCTCAATTGAATCAATCAATCAAAGCTGTAAATTAGATGTGAATATCTATAAATCCAATTGGGAACTAAGGAGTGCTCTGATCATTGGATGAAGATAGATAAATGCCAAACAAGAATTGTCTGAAAACATACCTCTGGGTCTATACGTAAAATTTTAAACCAATTCAAAGTTGGTCATTCTAGCAACAGTTCAGTTAGGTAGTGAATGGTTAAATCCACTGGTGAGGGAATCCTGAGAATGAGTTCTCCCCCACCCATTGACAAACCCTGAAATACTGAAAGATCTAGTATTCTCATTAGAGCCTATAGCAGGATTCCTGAAACATTGGTGGTTAATGGCAGTGTCTGCTTCAAGAACCATGAGACACATTGAGGACAAACTAGATGCCCTGAGAAAAAAGCTCTCAACACCTTAGGATTCTACAGAGAGATTGATCCTTGAAGCCCAGCAGAGGGCTACACTTTAAGGGAACTTCATGAAGGTTTCACAAAGGGTTAAAAGGACTTACAGTAACTAGGAGTTTTGAGTTCACTCTGGACACATGTCTTTAATTTTATCCCACTCTCCCCAAGGACCTTGTGTGTACAAGGGGAAAGTCATTCTTATTTGGGGAATTGTTTTTGGAAAACCTAAATTTTCTATACTTGTTTACCCTTTATAAAAGTTAATAAACTGTAACTGATAATTGGTTGGGACTTAAAAGCAATAATATTAGAAACTGCAGCCCCTTAAATTTTCCCTTAGAAACCTGATAGGAGTAGGAGTCAGCTATCATCTGGGTACCGGCTTCCACTTTAGGTGCCCAGTTAAGGAAGTTTTACTTTGGTGGCACATAGTAGGGGTTTAATAAATGTTGATTGATTGACTAACTAGTATAGGGGGGGGTACTATAAAAATATATATGACCATGGGCAAGTCACTTAATCCTCAATTTCTTCATCTGTAAAATGAGTGGGAGAAGGAAATGGCAAAGCACTCCAATATCTTTGCAAGAAAACCCCAAAATGGAGACACAAAGAGTTGGACACTCTGACATGAATCGAGAACAACATATGTGTGTATACATACACACTTATAAATGGATCTAGAAAACCATGTAGGAGTTAGATGTTGATCTGAGCTTTGAAGGAAGCTAGCTGTAGAAAGAATTGTGTCACAATTATTGCTGCCTGAAAATAAAACAGGCTGCTCCATCACTGGGCACATCTAGCAAAAGCTAGATACCCCCTTTATACTGGATGGTGTAAAAGGGATCCATTCTTCCAGTAGGGTGAGGAGTAGACTATTTAACTCCTAAGATACTTTTCAAATGTGAGAACTTAGGATTTTGTGAGTAAGTCCGCCAAAGTCAAATCCCTTCAGGGTTTCTGCTTTCCAGAGCTTCATTCCTATTTCTGTTTTTGTTCCAAATTGTTTACAAAAGGTTAAAGTTGGTTTCTCCCCACCCCTACCCAACTCAGTGGGGCTTTGGGCAACAGCTTTGATCATAGAGCAGGGAGGGCAGTGGTGGTTGTTTGAAAGTATGGTCTATTTGTACACCAAGGAATAGGAGAAAGGAAGGATTTTAACTTCTACATTTCCTTGTTTTTCTATAGCAACATTTCTGGTGCTTATTGCCGAGTGGGTTGTTTGATCTCAATAAATGCCTGTTGAATCAAACTCTTCAGTCTAGAGTTAAATAGCAAGATCAACATGTGAGCTCTTGGAGAGCTTTTCGGACTGGAGCATAGCTGGGACTTGAATTGGCTACATTGCTGTCATAATCTCCCCATGAGTTCATGATTTGGAACCACAGACCCTTTCACAAACTGGGGCTGATGCCACAAATTATGTAATTAAAAATATCTTGGGAGAAATACTACATGTTTGACCCAGGGAAAATGGGCTTTCCCTGCTTTGTATTATAAGATTAACTCTTGTCCCAGTCAGACCTACCATACTTTCTCCCCTGTCAGTAGACACCCTCCAACAACAAGCTTTATCCCAGCTTATAACACAGTACCTGGCACATAGTAGGAATTTAATAAATGATTATTGATTGATTACTCATAACTTGATTGACTACTTGGACCTTGACATGACTATCTAAAAAAATGTGCCCTCTGGCTGAGAAAGAGCAAAGATATTTGCAGTTTTCTGTTGCCATCTGCTACAATTTTTTGGTTCTCTCACTAACTTAACTTCCCTTGGATATCATTTCCCCCTCTTTGGTTTTTCTCCTTGCTCTCTCCTTTCATTCTTATTCCTGCCCACTCTCCTTCCTTCCATGAAGATTTTTAAAGTAAAGAAGAGTGCTGGTTTGGAATTTTCTTATTTCTTGAATTCTTCTGGGAAAAGGCAAATTTAAAAATTCAAAAAAATTTAAAAAGTCAAAATATTACATGGGTTGATGAGGACATGATTGGGGATCTAAAGTACCACACCAATGCAACTATCAGCAATTTGGAAATAGGTCTTGATTAATGACACATGTTGAAACCAGTGGAAATGCATATCAGCCAGGGGAGAGGGGTATGAGGAGGGGTGAAGGGGAAAGTGGAAGCATAATCGTGTAACCATGTTAACTTTTCTAGAGTGTAAATATTAATAAATGTTTTAAAAAAGTCAAAATACTCTTTACTTATAGTGTGTTAGGAATGTGTTTTATTTTTTTAATTTTTAAGAAAATAAAAACCCTTACCTTCTGTCTTGGAACCAATACTATGATTTGATTCCAAGGCAGAAGGGCAGTAAGGGCTAGGCAAACAGGGTTAAGTGACTTGCCCAGCGTCACACAGCTAGGAAACATCTGAGGCCAGATTTGAACCTAGGATCTCCTAGGTCTCTGGGCCTGGCTCTCAATCCACCGAGCCACCCAGCTACCCCCTTCCCTTTTCTTTTAAATAAATTTTGACAAACATTTATTAATAGCTAGCATTTACATATTGCTTCAAGTTTTACAAAGTGGTTTATAAATTTTATCTTATTTTATTTTCACAACAACCTAGGAGGTGAGTGTTTTTGTTATCTCCACTTTACAAATGAGGAAACTAAGGCAAACCCAGGTGAAGTGACTTGCCCAGGCATTCGAGTTCAGGTCTTCCTGACTCCAGGTAGAGCCAACTATCAAGTTATTTATGATGTGTAGAGGACTTTGCTAGGTATTGGGGATAGTGACAAATATGAAGCAATTCCTCCGCCCAATAGTCTGAGTTATTTTCTATGAAGTTCTTCACTATTGTCAAGGGCACCACAATTCTTTCAGTCATTGAGGCTTAAAAACTAGGGTTTGTCTTCTACTAGTCCCTCTCCTTCATCTCTATGACACACCCCACTCCAGTCAGATCCCAGATCTTTCTTATTCTATCTCAACACTATTTCTGGCATCTATCACTATTCTAGTCACATAACTTCTACCATAGTTTAGATCTTCATTATTTCTCACCAGTTGCAATAAGTGCCAAATTGATCTCCCTGGATTCATTCTCCTCCAATTCATTCTCTTCTCAGCAAGCAAACTGATATACCTAAAGCACAGTTCTGATCATCTTGCTCAAGAATCTTCCCCAGTTCCGTAAAGATCCTAGGATAAAAGTACAAACCCCTATGTTTGGTGTTCAAACAGGTCTCAAGCTATCTTTCTCATTTGATTATACAAGACTCCTTCTCATGCATCCTTTTCCAGCCAGGCTTTCTTGGGTGGTATATACAACATTCCATCTCCCATCTGCTATTGCCTGGAAAAAATCCTTCCTCCTAATCTCTCCTTCCTCCTTAGAACTCTTATCTCTGTTCAAGGCTAAACAAAAATGATGACTCTTACAAGAATCTTTTCCTAATTCTCCCAAGTTGTTAGTACCCATAGCTCCACTCTATCTACAGCCCCACCCTGAGGGGAGAAATTCCTTTGTATATTTTTTATGAATGTAATAGGAGTTGGAGAAATGACTGGTAGCCTGTAATTTTGCAGCCTGGAGGGACAATAATTCTGTCTAAGCCCCAAGATCAAACTGAAGGCTCTTTTCATCTTTGAGTCAGAGGGCTGTCTTGAGTCATGCCTGAGAGTTCTTAAAGGGACACATAGATAGTCTGCCAGAGATAGGCAGAAACGAAGGAGCAGGCCAGAAAGAACTGAAAAAAAAAAAAGCCTGACTGCGAGAGAACTGGAAGCAAAGGGGCACAAGGAGAAAGAAGAAATTGGCATAGGAAATCTAAAGGAGAAACTGAAAGGAGAGGTGAAGGGAAAATGAAATAAGGCGGAACTTTAAGGGGAGGAAAGAGATGGAGGAGTTTCATTGGGCCCCTATAGGTGTCTTGAAGTGGAAGACAGACTTAAAACTACTGATTCTACCCTTAAGAACTAAGGGGAGGTCCAAAGAAAGGTCTGTTTTTTCATTAAAGTCCCTTCCCTGAGCCTGTCTAGTTAGTGATATTGTAGTGTACTCTGCTTATTAGTATAGGTGAGAGCCTGTGGCCTGGTGCCAGAAAGTCTTGAGTTCAAATATGGCCTCTGACATTTAATAGCAGAGTTGTGCAGCTCTAGGCAAGTCACTAAACTTCTGTTTGCCTCAGTTCCCCCCAACTGTAAAATTGGGATCCTAATAACACCTACCTCCCAGGGTTGTTGTGAATAACAAATTATGTAATAATTGTAAAAAATTCTTAGCACAATGCCTGGCACCTAGTAGGAGATATATAAATGCTTATCCTTTTCCCTTATTCCAGTCCCTTTAACTAAAATGTTTTCTGTATCCTGATTTTGTATCAAATATAATTAGAATTTTCTCAAATGGCTGTTAAAATTATATGAAAATTTTCATCAGACAAACTCTATGAAAGAATAGAGAAAGGAGCCACCTGAAACTCTGAGCCATTATGGCTCTAGGCTAAAATTGATATAATTGTTGTTAACAGGGTGGTGTGGTTGATAAAATTACTAGAGAGATGGAAGAAATGGAGAAAAGATCACTGAAAAGCTCTACCCTCCCCACGAATGCCTGAGAAGAATTCAGCTTTGTCCCTTTCAAGGAGGGAAGAGGAAGCAGAAAAGATGGAGTGCTGACCAGTCAACTGTACCCTCCATAGTGACACTCAACAGAGTTTACATGTATATTTTATATTTACAGTAAGACTTGGTTTTACTCAACACACTAGAATTCACATACATGCTATTGGCAATCGAAAGACATAAATACAGAAAATAAAAAAAATTTTAATTATGTGACTAAATCTGAAGCATTTTCCCAAGCAACAGCAAAGTCTCCTGGCAGTTCCTCCAATCATGCTCATTCTTGCTCTGAGAAGCTTAGTGTGAGCCATTACATTGTTTTGTGTCAAATGCCACCTCCTGTGACCTCAGTCTTTGTTCTGGTTCTTAACAAGTTCTGTCTGCATCAGCGCAGTGCTGATCTTTGTTTTCTTAAAACTATTTAGTTATTACTAATTACCCCAATGAACAAGAGAAATGATTCTGGTAGTTTCAATGAACCTACAAAAAGTTGAAAAATGCCTTTGCTTGTTCGTGTAAGAAATACTTATTAAATAATGGAATTCACTATCATGTGTGTGATTTGCAATTTACGTGAAAGGTCTTGGAACATATTAGTTCCATATAACCAAGACCTACTGTTCACTCTATTTCCCCTTAAGAATATCAGCTTCTTACCTCAGACACTTCCTAGCTGTGTGACCCTGGGTTCAATCTTACCTCAGACATTTCCTAGAGGGGTGACCCTGGGCAAGTCACTTAACCCCCATTGCCTAGCTCATACCACTCTTCTGTCTTGGAACCAATACATAGTATTGATTCTAAGATAGAAGGTAAGGGTTGAAAAAAACAAAAGAATATAGGGTTCTTGAGGGCAGAGACTATTTAGTTTTTGTCTTTCTAACCCTAGCACTAGCAAATAGTAGGTAATTAATAAATACTTGTTGAAATGAATTCATCAAACTGTTTGCCTCTGCCTCCATGTTTTAGTGCTAGTGACTTTGGAAGGGCTTAAGAAAACAGTCAACAATTACCTGGAGTGGTGAATCTCCACCTTTACCAACTCACCCTATCCCCTTCCAGGGAATAATTAAGCATTTGAGAATATAATGAATCAACATTTACCAAAGTGGACTTGTGGGCTCAGCTTGATAAAGGCTTTGCATCTCCTCATTCTCAGTATTCTAGACATCCTGGCCATTGTGGCTCTGTTATTCATTTATCCTCATTCTAATCTCACAAAGGTGTTTTTGTCAACAACTTGGAATGCAAGTTTGTTACTCTTGTGCTGAAAATATTTTATATCCATAAAATCAGAACATTAAACTAGATGACCTTCCAAAGTTCCCTTTCAGCTTTAAATCTATAGATCTTTAAATCTATATCACTTGTCTAAAGTTTCACAGAGCTATTTAGTGGCAAAGAGAATTGAAATATGCTCTAAATAGATTAGGACAGATTCTACCCATAGCTATTAAACAGACAAAAGATTTGCCCAATTATATTTTCTGTCTGTGTTCATAATTGAGTATTCATATATCAACTTCGAAGTTATCCAATTGTTGTGATGGTCAAGACAAAAGAGAATTAGCTAAGTGGTTGAGTGGACTGAGAGCCAGTTCAAGAGCTCAGAAGTCCTGGGTTCAAATCTAACCTTAGACACTTCCTACCTGTGTGATCCTGGACATGCTGCTAAGTCCCAGTTGCCTAGTCTTTACTGCTTTTGCCTTGGAAGCAATATTGATTCTCAGACAAAAGATAAAGGTTTTAAAAAAAGATGGTAAATATGGATTTGGAGGGAAGAAGGTATTTGGTGAGTAATTTTGGCAAATGAAGCATGTTCCAAAATAGGGATGCTTCTGGGAGTTCAAGATAATAAAAGGATATGCTGGCAGAGGAATTTTGAGAAATCTTGGGCCAAAGACAGACTTCACTTATTTTGAAATTTGGACTACTCTCTACTCAACTTAATTCCATTTAATTAAATTTTGTTCTATTTTGCTACTTTTATTAAATATTTTTAAGTGCCAGGCATGATGATACAAAGATTACAAAAAAAAAGGCAGTCCCTCCCTGCCTTTGAAGAATTTAAATCTAGTATAAGAGATAAGATCTTTATACAAATATTATAATGTAAGATGGAGAATGATTAAATGCATAAGAGTGGTTAGAATGTCCTGAGGGTTTAATTTTAGCTTGTAGGACGAGGAAAAGCACCATAATTCACATTTATAGATTACTTTTTATTACATTTTTATATGTTACTTGAAGATTATAAGACGCTTTCTCTATAACAACCTAATGAAGTACAGAATGTATTATTATCTATAATTTAAGAGCTAAGAGTGGTTAAGTAACTTGCCTACTACATGTGACTAGTAACAAAAATATGGTTTTTTATATCATATTGCCTCTCTTGAAGACTTTATAAAGGATTTAGCAACTAAGCTGGACCTTTGAGAAAAGTAAGGATGTCAGAAGTGGAGCTGGCCTTGAATCACAGAATCTCAGAATAGAAAAGATGTCAGAAGCTATCTAGACCAACTTATTTCTGTCTCATAATTCTCTCTCCAACATCTTCAACAAATGGTCATCAGGATTTTACCAGTGTGAGAAAAATCTCCTTCCTTTCTAGATCCCATTTTCAGACAGCTCTAATTATTAGGAAGTTTTTCTTTATGTAGATCCAAAATTTGTCTCTCTACAATTTTTACTAATTGTTCCTAGTTCTGTTATGAAGGGGACTACAGAACAAGTCTGATCATATGATAGTATGAAATGATATGATATGATATCATTTCATATGATAGTATTTCAAATACTTGAAAAAATTTAATGTGCACCTGAGTCTTTTTTTTTTTAATTTTTTTTAAACCCTTAACTTCTGTGTATTGACTTATAGGTGGAAGAGTGGTAAGGGTAGGCAATGGGGGTCACACAGGGTCACACAGCTGGGAAGTGTCTGAGGCCGGATTTGAACCTAGGACCTCCTGTCTCTAGGCCTGGCTCTCAATCCACTGAGCTACCCAGCTGCCCTAGAGTCTTTTATCCAACATAAATATCTTTGGTTCTTTCAACCAATTCTTGTATGGCAGGGCTCTTCATTTAGAATCCACAAATCTCCAAGGAGTCTATGGATATGGGGGTCAGGGTGGGAGTGGGGAGAATTTTATTTCACCAACCTCCAACTGACATTTGTCATTTTCTTCAAATATTTAAAAATATTCAAATATTTAAAAATGTTATTCTGAGAAGGGGTCCATAAGCATCACTAGAAGGCCAGAGGGGTACATGACACAAAAAGGGTGAAGAACCTGTGTTGTGTGTCATGCTCTTCAGACTCTCTACATTCATCTTCACCATCCTCTAGATAATCTTCAACTTCTTGATACCCTTTGTCTATTTTCAATGCAGCCATGGTCACTCTTTGTGATAATATTTTTTAAAAGATGTTTACAAACTCTTTAATTGCTCTCAAATTTTCCTAGGAATTAAAGTCATGTTCACTGGGCCATAGTTTGCAAATTCTGACCTCTTTCCTTTTTTGAACACAAGGAGAATATTTGCTGAGCTTCAGTCTTACAGAACCTCTTACATCTTCCATGACCTTTCATAATGGCTTGGTACTCATCTCCAACAATGCTTTAAACAACCAGAAACTAAATTGACTTAGGTCAGATGACGTTAATTCATCAAGGCACTTATTCCCCTATTTTTCTTGGGGTAAGTCAAATATTCACTATTATCCAAATCATTCTGCCCTTATCAGTCCAGTGATTTATCTCTTTGGCCAAAAAAAAAAAATCAGCAAAATAAGTGCTAATCATCTTAGTTTTCTCTATTTCCTGTTATCACCATCCTGGGAACTCAGAATGCATTCTTATTTCCTTCTTTGACAACTCTTTTCTACAATATAACTTAAAAAAATATTGATGCCTATTTTCTGATCTTCGTCATTCATTTAGCCTTAGCTCATTTTGAGCTCTTAGTACTCCATACACTTAAGAAAAATTTAGATCATAATACACTTGCATAGTCAGCCTAAGTTATCAGCTCTTGTTACCGCTGTCTATAGATGGGTCACAGAAAAAATTTTAAAGCTGTTCATTGATTCTCCTGGGTATCCACATCAGTCTCTTATATATCCACAAGTCTTCCTTTTTTATTTATTGGAATTTTTTCTTCTGGCACCTTCAGGAATTGAACTTGAATGCTTCCTATCCCTCTTTGGTTTCAGATTTCTTTTCTCCTGATGATTCATTTTTAGAAGTCCCTTCATGGCTTCTACTTTTTTATTTGTCTCTTTGAAAGTGGGTGGTTGAAGAACCGAGACTGGTCCAGCATTTTATCTTCTTGGTGTGTGTATAGTGTAGGGAGGACTACCACCTTTGGTGTGAGGACTTACCCAGCCCTTTTCAGGACTTCTCATCCACTTTTGGTGTCTACTATACCTATCACTCAACTCTCACCTGTGGCTCCAAGAAGCTGTAATATCAGTGAATTAGGGGATGTCTAACCCAGGCATGTGAAGATTTTCCCCAGCAGAATGGACACATGAGAACAATTTGTTCCAATAGCCATAAAGGCCCAGAAGCAGGTGCTATGGAGTCCTTAGAGCTTGGTCAGACATCAGTGATGCCAAGGTTATCCAGTGAATCCCAAGTTATCTCCAGTCATCTTGACTTTTGCCTTGTCACTAGACTTGGATAACTCTGAAAGAGGCCAATGACTTTGTTCAATTGCATCACTTAAATCCAATTCACTTACAAGACAGGACATTTTTCTGTGAAGTCATGGATCCTCTGTGAAATGAAGGAGGAAAAACAAAAATCCTTCTCTTTGCAATGTTCTTTCTCTTTTCCTTTGAATCCCATGACTGTTGCTTCCAGTCACTGGAACTCAGGAAAGTATTATTAGTAGCTCACTTTTGAGGCTTTTGTGGATTGACCTGAGAACCTAATCATCATTTATAACAACATAATTTCAACGTGAAAAGCTGCATGGCTAGTCTATGACTGATTATTGTTTATCTCTAGGGATTCTTTACTTCAGACAGGGATAAAAATCCGAGTGAAGGGAAGGTCTTCTGATTATATCTTCCTCTACCCAAACAAAGGAGAATTCAGCTCAGTCTAAACTAGGAAGCAGAGATGTAGAATAACAATACTAATCAAATGAACAGGCATAGTTTTCAAGAAAGGCCAAATTGGCATCTACAGAGAATAAAGTAAAACTAGAAAATATGGTGATTTCAGTAATGAAAGATCTGTGATAACACTGATATGGCTATTCTTTTCATCAATACAAATCACAACCCCTCCTTACCTTAGTGGACAATCATCATGAGCTAAAAGGTGGCCAACTATATTCACTATCTGAGGCCAAAGTTCTGATCATGAGCCTCTCTGATGGACTCATACTCAAAACCTTTTACAATTCCACAGAAGCTGTTTTCTAGAGCTCGTTTCTGTGGGTATAGCCTTAGAGAAGCTAGTATGACCTTCACATTGCATTGAGTAGGATTTAAATGGAGGATTTATTATAAATACTAGTGTTAAATAAAATGTGTTGGCAGGTAGCACCAAAAATATTCTGGGAAGAAAGTATATTTTCCACCAAGCATTTAGAAAAAAAAAGGAATTATATCTTTCCTGTATTTCTTTGTATAATTTCTCACTCTTCATGTGACATGTATATATAGATAGGCAGTTTATAAATGTCATGAAATGGTTTTGATAATTACATCATTATCTTTAGTGCCATTATAAAATATAATAAATAGATGCTATATACTATTAAAATCACATCTTTGAATGTCATGTATATCTAGGAATTTAAATAAAAGTTGCCTCAGTTCGTATGTCCCCAAATAGACTGTTAATTGAACTTTAATAATTGAATTGTATTTTAAATACAGTTGGGTAGACCACCAATCAAAGGGATGCTGTTGTAAATATATTTGTAAAGAAGAATTATTTCTATTATGTACCTAATTTAAATAAAAATTTGTGTAGTCAGAAATATGTAATAATTTATGTATCTACACAGTTTGCTTAAAGGGTATATCAATGTATGTATTTATTTTATCACTCTTATTCCTATAAAAAATAGAATTCTTAGTATACTTACAATAACTTCTAATTATTTAAAAATTGCTAAAATGATAATTTCTAAGTTCCAGTTGTAGAATTTTTAGATTTTATTGGTTAGTGGTAAAATTCCCATGCAAATTACCTTTCAATTTATTTTTATTTTCCAAACATTTACCTTCTGTCTTAGAATGAATATTAAGTATCAATTCCAAGGAAAAAGAATGGGAAAGGCTAGACAATTGGGATTAAGTACCTTGCCCAGGATTGAATAGATAGGATGTGTCTGAGGTCAAATTTGAACCCAGGACCTCCTATCTCTAGGTCTGGATCTTTTTCCACTGAGTCACCTCACTGCCCCTGAATTTATTTTTAAAATAGAAGGGAATAATCTTGCAATTCTGTGTTTAAGTGAAATTCTTAAGCATATTTAGGAATGAGTTGCCTGTTTTTGATTTTCTCTTAATATTCAGAATCAACACCAACTGGCTATTTTGAATTCAACTGATATCCAGAAAATTGCTGAAGGCACAAATATTTCTGAAATGTGGCAAAATGACTTAAAACCACTACTTATCGAAAGATATCCAGGATCTCCAGGAAGTTATGCTGTTCGCCAGGTAAGGATTTCTGGGAATATTTTATATTGAATAAATGACAGATTTCTAAAGCCAATCTAGGATCTTATTCTTATAATAAAGAGTATTTTGGCAAAGGTCCTAATTGTCTAATGTTTATATTATCTAGATTTTCTCAACAATCCCCACAGAATGAGTCAAATAAGTACCAAAGCAATGCAACAAAAAGATCTATTCCGAGAATTTGTTTTATGAAAGAAAGGAGGATATTTAGCACTATAATAGCTTTATTTGTCAACCAAAACCATAGTGATAAATTTGGAATTACTAATTTAGTGAAATCATGTTCAACATTAGCAACTGAATTAGCTGGCTAATCTTAATTTTATCTTTTGCCTAATATATATAGACCATTCCTTTAGATCCACAAAAATGCCAAGACTGCCATAGGAAGGCTCCATTTTAGTTGAATTCTCTGTAAAAGATTTATAAGTGGGACTTATATAAGAATCATATAGGCTCATAAGGACGTCTCCTGATAAGTTGTATGTAATCTGTACTGCTTGAGAGAGTTCCCACACTGCTGAGGTAACATATTAACATGTTATAGCATATATATTATGAACTGAAACTTTTAAAATGGCAGTGTTTTTGAAATATAATTACTTTTTTAGACTTTTCTTATGCTTGACTTACACTTCAGTGATTTTTCAAAATCTGGTAATCATTTAACTAAATTTTCTCTCTACAAAGTTAAACAGAAATTTTTTAGTTTCTAAATCTAATGGCCTTTCTTTTATACTCTTCCTTCTTCACCACTCTGCAAACGTTGACACTATTGATCGCTATTGATTACATGATGTTCTCTTTTCTCATAGCTTTTTGTGACACTCATCTCACCTTGTTCTCTTTCTTTCTGTCTGACCACTCCTTAATTTCTTTGAAGAATCTTCATCTAGATGGGGGATAAGCAAACTATGGCCCAAGGGCCAAATTCTGCTGTGTGGCCTACATGCTAAAAAAGGTCTTCACATTTTAAAATACAATGCAATTATTTTAAAATGTAAAAAATTATTCTTAGCTCATGAGTCATACAAAAAAACAACAGGTGATGTGGTGGATTGGCCTAATGGTCATACTTTGCTAACCCCTGGTTTGGGTCATACCCACAATCCATGAGTATATCCTAAAATTCTATCCTGATTTCTCTTTTTTCTCTCTTTATACTATCACACTTTGTGATTTCACAAGCTCCCATGAATTAAAATGATCATTTCTATGTAGGTAATTTTCAGATCTATTTATTTGGTCTAACCCTGACCTTTCATTTCACAAATTGAATTGCCTACAGACATCTTAGCTTGCATGTTTGATGGTCATGACCACTTCCTACCTTTCCGGTCCTCTTCATCTTCCTTTAAAAAAGAAATAAACCCTTATGTTCCAAATTAGAATTAATACTGTGTATTGATTCCAAGGCAGAAGAGTGATAAGGGTTAGACAAATGTGGGGTAAGTGACTTGGCCAGGGTTATACAGTTAGGAAGCATCTGAGGCTGGATTTAAACCTGGTAACTTCAAGAATACAGGTGTAAAAAAAGTGTGAAAGTGTCCTTAACCTCATTCAGAGAATACAAAGGTAAAGAAAAGGAAGCTGGATAACTCAATCATCGACTAACTTTTCTAAGAGAAGGGTACAATTTATAAAAAAGATGCACTCACCTCAACGAAAGATTAATTTTTGAATTGTTTCACTTTATGCACATGGAATTACAGTTTTAGAACCTAAAGTTGTTTCTGATTGAAAAACTTTTATACTTTTTGAACTATTGCTAATATAAGATTATGACCCTTTTGGTTTAGAAAACAAAACTGTTCAATAAAATATCAGACAAAATGTCCTGTCTTTACTTGGCTCCTGATCCACTGAGCCATCTAGCTGTATCTACCTTTCAAGCCTTCTTATACCTTCCTCCCTTTTAAAGACTTTTTGATCCAGTGACATTAACTTTCTTGCTATTTTTCATACAAGACACTCCATCCCCTTACTCCATGCATTTTCACTGGCTTGTCCTCCATTCCTAGAATGCCCTTCCTGCTCTTCTCTGCCTTTTAGCTCCCTTAGCTTTCTTCAGATCTCAGCTAAAATCCCACCTTTGGCAGGATGATTTTCCCAAGTCCCCTTAATGCTGATGCCTTCCTTCTGAGATTATTTCCAGTTTATCCTCCATGTATCTTGAATGCACATAACTGTTTTCATGTTGTCTCTCCTGTTATAGTATGAGATCCTTGAGAGTAGAGGAATTGTTTTTGTTGCCCAGTGCTTTAGCATACAGCCTGACACAGCATTGGCTTTTAATAAATAATTATTGACTACATAAATAATATAGAACCTTGCTAATAAACTTAAATCTACAAGTCCAAATTTTAAAGAGATACTTTCAAGAAATAATGCTGCAAAAGAACCCTTTGCTGTTTTCTTTTCTACAGGTTTAGAGAAATTTTAAAATAAAATCTGTACTTTCTACTGCTCAAAGAGCCTTTCTCTTTACTGCTAGGAGTCTGAAACAGTATGGGTGCTTTGTTTTTACCTAATCTATCTACAGTAAGAGTAGAGTGGGAGCTGTTTCCCTTTTCAAGGGATTCTAATAGCAAGAAATCAACTTCTTGATCCCAAGGCAGAGAACAGCATTTGAAACTCACCAGCTGATTCTTTTTTTTTTTTTTAACTCTTACCTTCCATCTTAGAATCAATACTGTGTATCGGTTCCAAGGCAAAAGAGTAGCATGGGCTAGGCAATGGAGGTTAAGTGACTTGCCCAGGGTCACACAGCTAGGAAGTATCTAAGGTCAGATTTGAACCCAGAACTATCCTGTCTCTAGGCCTGGCTCTCAATCCACCGAACCACCTAATTTCCCCCAGCATCAGGTGATTCTTTATGAGAAAAACACCAGATCAGAAAAAAAAGGAAAGCAACTTCTGCTAATAGACTAGATGGACAATTTAGTTCCTTTAATAAAAATTAAATAATTAGATAGCTTTAAAAAGTGACTAAAGCAGTCAATTTAATGAATCCTGATTTGTTTTGAGTCTTTTGTTTCTGCTCTTACAGATTTTTAGTATTTTATAGCCACTGAGTCTTTACTGAAAATCTGTTTTACAACTGAGTGAATTTACAATATTATATTTACAGCTAAGCTATACTATCAGATATCCTGTTTTCCCTTCTAGTGTGTTTTATGAAAAACTTTCAAGCTGCAATTGTTAACAAAGACAATTTTGAGAGAAATACATCGTCTTTCTACCAGTTGTTCTTCATAGTAGACATTTTAAATACAAATAATCATTTTTTGTGGAGCACAAGAGGGATAAAAGGAAGTATATCACGATTGCTCTCAGGGACCTTGTTATCATTTTAAAAATATGGGACTGGATGAAGACTTATAAGGGTTGTCGTGGAGCCTGAACTGGATCAAGGCATTTATGTCCTTTGGTTAAGGTTTAAAATTGCTCCTCCTGTATCTAATTGCTCACTGGAAGCTTTGAACCTTCCTGGTGATGCTTATGAGACTTGTTAAAAACTTTAATATATATATGTCATTGAGAGTGATATTTTTCTGTCATTAAGATATGTCCCTTGTCAGGGAAGAGAGAGAGAGATTGTGATATAGAGGATGGAAAGCTTCTCTCAAAGGCAGAAAAACTGCATTTGCCTGGATATATGGTGGCTATATCTAATATGTATGTAGTTCTTTGTATATTTTCACCCCCATTAGAATGAGTTCCTAGAGGGCAAGGACTATGATTTTATGATTTTTTTGCATCCCTAGAATTTAGCATAGCTCCTAGCACAGTGTAAATGCTTTATAAATGCCTCTTTCATAACTAACTGCCTATGTGACTACAGACAAGTCACTCTCAGAACTCAAGGCAACTCTCTAAGATTCCTTTTTTAAAATTTATTTATTTTTTTAAGACTATTTTTCTATGTTTACATAATTCATTTTCTTTCCCTCTCCTTTTCCCTCCCCTCTCCCAGAGCCAACAAGCAATTCCATTGGGTTGTACAAATGTTATCACTTGATACATATTTCCATATTTTTCATTTTTGCAATAGAACAATCTTTTAAAGCCCAAACCCCAAATCATATACCCATATAAACAAGTGATAAGGATAAGTCTTGTTTTTCTTTTGCATTTCTGCTCCCATAGTTCTTTCTTTCAGTGTGGATAGTATTCTTTCTCATAAATACTTTAGGAATGTCCTGGATTATTGCATTGCTACTAGTAGTTAAAGTCCATTACATTGGATAGTTCCACAGTGTTTTACTTTCTGTGTACAATGTTCTCTTGGTTCTGTTCATTTCACTCTGCATCAATTCATTGAACTCTCTAAGATTCTAAAATGCAGAGAAGTTGCTGACCTGAAATAATATCAGGGATTTTGTCACCTGTTGAGTTATTTATGCAAAGAAATCACAGGTTCATTCCCTATCTCTATCTATTAAAAAAAAAAGTAGTCCTATAAAGGACTTCTTTCTCATTGTACTCCTCTGCATGTTTTGCCTTAAGCCTACTTTACCCTACCCCTTGTCTAGGATTTGACTCCTTTGCACACACGTGTCCAGATGGATCACACCTGTCACATGATCTGAAATATTAGTGAGCAACACAGATGTCAAAATGTACCAGCCATGGACCTAGAAACACAGACCCACAGAGTGTTTACATGTAAAAACCCTTAGAAGTTATCTAATTTGATTATTCATTTAGTAATTAAATAAACTCCTTCATTTACAAATGAGGAAACCAAGGCCCAGAGAAATTCAGTCTTTTGCCTTGTCATATTGCAAACTAAAACCAGATCACACACCCCTGACTCTTGGTCCAACACTTACTTCATTATATGTTCTAGTGCTTTGCCTTGCCTTGCCTCCTCCCCCAATACCTGCCATTTTTTTCTTCACTGAAAAATTTCCCATTCTCTCTCACTTGTAAATAAGGGCATAATTTTATTAATTGCTTCTTATATTGATGGGCATCATCATGAACAAATATTCATTTAATGATTGCTATATGCAGGACACTGGGCTAATTACCAGAGATTCAAAGAAGTATTAGAGAGAGTTTCTGCTGTCGGACTTTAGTTTGTCACTATGTAAGAGAGGGCCTGTGTTACAGAAAGGCATTAGAAAGTCAGGGTATCTATAACTTCTCAAATGTTTCTTCTTGGCTGCTTGAGATGTTAAATGTGGAAATTGAAACACTTTCCAGCTGAAAACTATATCTAGGTAGACCAGAGGCATTAATTTCCCTTTTTCCTCCCCTTTCTAGCACATCATGCAGAGAATTCACAGACTCCAAGCCAACTGGAACTTAGAAGTGGATACTTTCTTGAGTTACACACCCTATGGATACCGGACTTTTTCAAATATCATCAGCACCCTCAATCCCACTGCCAAACGCCACCTGGTACTTGCTTGCCACTATGACTCTAAGTACTTTCCACAGCTGGGCAGCGGAATATTTGTGGGAGCCACAGATTCAGCGGTACCCTGTGCAATGTTGCTGGAGGTAGCCCGAGCTTTAGATAATCAACTCCTTTCCCTGAAGGTATCTATTTTCCTCTTGTTGGTTTAAGTGAACACCTATCTTAGCAGCTACTCAGAGTGAATTTTAGAGTCCTGGGATTCTAAAAGGGGCATTCAAGAAAGCCATGCCTCAGTACAATTTGTACTTTTCTTTCATGACTATAACATGAAGTAATGCTGAATAAATATTAATTAGAAGATTATGTTATTTGAGGCACATTCTGCTGTGAAAAGAGCCACCTAATTTTCAGGAGTGGGGAGCACTAATCACTCTTAAATTGTTCAATTTTATTTGCTGGATGAATTAAATGCAAAATTTTTTGAAGGGAACACAGTAAATGAGGTGGGTTGAAATGGGGATGACTCAGAAAAATATGTTCTTTCATGTTGTTTACAAAGCTATTTTATTTGTCAGAAACTTTTGATCTGAGAAGTGGAAGCTTTTGAGTGTAGCTTCTAAGTTATTTCATTGGTAAAGCACTTTCAGACAATCTAGATGGAAAGCACGAAGCAAAAGTATGGCATTGTTATTATCTGTGAAATCTCAGCTCAATTATGGGTAGTATAGCAGGGCTTTTGTTATACTCTCAGCTCAAAGTACCCAAGGGACTCTCAGATGTGATTTCTGTCTCTGTGTTCTTAAGGGCATATTGAAAAAATAAATGTGCTAGAGTAAATGAAGGTATTTTGTTCCAATATCACTTATAACCAAAGTAAACAAAACAAAGCGGAAAAAAAAAAGCCCAACTTTGTTCACAGGAAACAAATGGCCTGTTTTCTTGAAATCTGAGGGAGGATGCTGCTCTTAGCTTAATGGAAAAAGGAGGTTAAAAACTTCTCATGTAATAGAAGTAATAGAGTCATTTACCTCTCTTTTATTGGATATAGTATACTTGAAGAAAACACAAAACGTTTGTAGATTGCATACTCTCCTTCATTTCCTTTTGAGCTCTTTGACTTTTCCTTTAGTCTAGTTGTAGTCTCATTCTTCTGTTTGCCCAAATTAATGCCCTGATTTATTCTTTTACTTTAGTAAGACCCAAGTGAACAACTTTGGTGCCATGTCGTATGTTTTGTTTTTGATCATTACATTTTGACCAGTAGGGATCTGAAGTTGGAACTTGAAAATTCATCCACATTGGGTTATGCATATACCTTAAATGGAGTAGAGATTTGTGAGATCTGATTATTTATATTGCTAGATTTGATAAAAATCTGTTTTTTTGACAATCAAACACAGAAGAGGCTTAAAAAGTTTTTCAGATGGCCTCCACGGAGTCCTATAATCATCAAGGTAAAACCTGTGTGGGCCAAAGGAAAGAGTGTTAGATATTGAATCAGATATTCAATCCCATTTATGTTACTTCCTACCTGGAAGTCTTTGAACAAGTCATTTAACTTCTCTAGGCCTCAGTTTTCTCATCTGTGAAATGCAGTTTGGACTAGAAATTTCCTGAAATGCTTTCCCATTCTAGATCTACTCATGTGGTGATAAGCATAATTATGGAAAACTATGCCAGCTAGAGTGTGAATCATGGCAGATTTGACTCTACCAGAAAGGCTTTGGATATAGTCCTATATACAGA
Organism: Gracilinanus agilis; assembly: GCF_016433145.1. Taxonomy (NCBI): domain Eukaryota; kingdom Metazoa; phylum Chordata; class Mammalia; order Didelphimorphia; family Didelphidae; genus Gracilinanus; species Gracilinanus agilis. Next base: position 82,506,122 of record NC_058131.1, read on the forward strand.
CTGAATCTTCTGTTGGAGAACTAAATTAACAGTGTATGGAGCAGCTCATTACTAGAAGAATGGCTGGCTACTAGACAATGAACTCTATCCACGGTAATCTATGAAATCAAGTAAACGTCATTAGATGGTCATTCTGGTATAATCCCATCCTATTAGCAGAGATGATAGAAAATAGAAGAGAAGTGAATGTTAAGAATCATCCAGTTTTTAGATTGTTACCACTAACAACTCATTATACCAAATTTGAGGTATTGTCCAGTGATCGCTGTTAAATCAATATACTATTGAATGTGTCTTAGACATCTTAAACTCAACAGTTCAAAATTGAACTTGGTATCTTTTCTCAAAAACCTATCCCTATTTTGAACTTCTCCATTTCTACCAAGAGTACCATAATTCTCTTCATTAGAATGACAGTCAGTCAACATTCCTTTCTGTGAGGGATTGTGTTGAGTATTGGAACAAAAAGGCTTAAGATAGTTTCTGGCTTCACAGAGGTTATAATGTAAAAAAAAGTGGAAAAGAGAGGGGTTGGAGAATTTGCCTTCTTGGGACATGATGAATTCGTGCAGTTGGAATGGCAAATGATCTGAAGAGGTATGAGTTTCCAAACTGTTTTTATCTTACAGAGTAATGAGTTTCTGGAGACATGATGTCCATGAAAATAGCTGGATAGGAATGGTCATGGAGAAGAACCATGAAAACAGTCTGATAAGAATGAAAAAGAACATTCCCTGGGTCTCATCCTTAAATGAAAGAGAATCAAGGAGATACCCTCAGATGTCCACCTCCCATACTCTCCAATCAAAGGGCAGGGAGTAATGAGAAGGTGTGAATTACTGAGTTTTTGGCGATGAGGTTTCCAACTTTAGGGTCATCATCAACTCATTTTCAAAGGCTTACCTGGCCCATAACAAAGGCTTAATAAATATGTCCTTACTTGACTCACCCTACAAAGCTCCACAACATCAGTGGCCATGTTCTACCTCCACAATATTTCCTTCCTCTCTCCCCTCTCACACAGCCATTGCCTAGAAATGGACCTCATTTCTTGCCTAGACTATTGTAATAAACTTAAAACAAACAAACAAACAAACAAACAAACAACAAACTTACCTTCCATCTTAGAATAAATTCTATGTGTATTGGTTCCAAAGCAGAAGAGCAGTAAGGGCTAGGCAATGGGGATTAAGTGACTTGCCCAGAGTCACTCAGCTAGGAGGTATCTAAGGCCATATTTGAACCCATGTAGGATTTAAATTAATGTCCAATACTTCAAGTATTATATTTTATAAAGTTTATTATCTAATAAAATAGAACCACATGATTAAGTTTTTCTACCTGTTCAAAAACCCACAGCTGCCACCACAGGAAGAAAGAGAGTGAGAGACAAAACTCTACAGAATTTATATCCTATCTACATCAGCACATAACAACAGGAAGAGAGTGGGGTGCTTGGAATCGTAGTTTTTTTTTTAGGGTAACAGATTCTAATTACACACCCAGGGCCTTCTGACTCTGGGCCTGGCTCTCAATCCACTGAGCTACCAATCTGCCCCCATAATAGTCTTTTAATTTGTCTCCCTCTATTAAATCTCTTCCTCTGAAATTTATACTTCATGCAGCTATCAAACTGATTTTACAAAAATAAAAATTTAACCATGTCACTCCTTAATAAACTCCAGTAGTTTCTTATTACCTCTATATTATATTTATATGTATAGTAAACAGTATATAAAAAGACTTTTGCCATCTGACCCCATTCTGCCTTTATAGACTTATTTTACATTGTTTCCCTCCATGTACACTGTGGTTTGCATAAACTTGCCTGGCTATTCCTTATTCCTACCACCTTTTTCCATGTTTTTACATTGGCTATCTTCTGTACCTGGAATATAGGTCATTGTCTTCTCTATTTCCCAGAATCCCAGTTTCCTTCTAGGACCAGCTCAAGTGCCACCTTCTATATGAAAGTTTTCCTGACTCTTCCTCCTTTTATCCCCTACTGTTTGCTAGTGTCCTTTTCCATCCCATTTTACCTCTTTGGGGATCGGTTTTGTATATACCTATAGATCAACATGTCTCCCCTTGGCTAGGTTGTACACTCCATGAGGGCCATCCTGTTTCTGCTTCTGCCTTGGTGCCTAACATATAGTAAATGTTTAATAAATGTTCATTGTTTTATAATTTGATATTAGAATAATTAAACTGAAATTCTACTGACATTGATACTGACATTCTAATGATAATGGAAACCAGACAACAAAGAGTTGTTGAATTAAATTAAAGGATAGTTTAGAGATTCTTCTTGAGAAAACAAGCTAAAGTGGACTAGATTTAGAACCCCAAATCCTCTTGTCTTGTGGTACTTATGGTGAGCCTAAGCAAAAAGACCACCATGAAGATAACTCTTGTGCATATACCAACCTTTGCTGCAGAAGGTGAAGCTATAGAGAAATTCTTATAAGAACTTTACATGATCCTCTAACCAAAATCAATATATACTTTTACTGGTGTCTTCATTGTGGAGGTAAGTACAGGGGAAGATGATGAAATGTACTTTGGAAAACATGACTCAAGATTAGGAGATGTAATAAACTAAAAACTTCCGAAGACTCATGTCCATATGTCTTGAATACTGCACTGAATAAGAGGAATAGACAGTTCTGGACACGATGAGCGCTAGGCAACATCATAAAATAATGAATTGGCTGTGCCTCAAAAGATAGGAAATGAGTAGTTAATAATGTGGGAGTCATGTTAGAATCAGATGTTGGCAGGCAGACAAATCATTGACTAGTTAGAGTAAAGGTCAAAATGAATATCAAATTAAAAGAAAGGTTAATGATAAGATGATACAGTATGCAGTTTTAGCAATTTCAGCCTGACCTCATCAAAAAAGAAGGGAAATTTTTAAAAAGCAATGATATTGACCTTTTCTATGAAATTTAAACTATATAAAGAATTTGTTATAATGAAGAAACCAAAAGAACATAAGAGAAACCACTCTACTTAGTCAATAATAGATATTCCTGCCAAGGAGAGGGAGAGAGACAGAGAAAGAGACAGACAGACAGACAGACAGACAGACAGACAGACAGAGAGAAAACAGGGATAGAGAGAGGAGGTGAAGAAGCACCTAAGAAAAGTGCCAATTTAGAATACAAATTCGTGTTTAAAACAGTGAAAAAAGATAAGTGAAGATTACAATTAATATTGCCTCACAAAACATTCAAATGCAGTGGAACTTCAAGTAGCATTATGGCAAAATTGGGATGAAATCCAATTAAGCCAAATGATCCCAAGAACACTCATAGATGACCAATGGGAACAGAAGTAGATACTAAGCATAAATATAAATCAAAGCCAATTTGTTAACTTTTCTTTAAAAACAGGTTTTTTGTAATCAATTTGGACTCTATTGTCTATATCCTTGATATACTAATATGAACAAATGGTGACAGCACATAAGAAGAACTTGTTAAGATTGGCTGGATCAGACCAAGAACACATAATTTTGTCCTGGGGACAACATAATTTTGTAGATATTAGATTATTTTAATAATATAGTTCAGGGAGGGATAAATACCAAAGGGATGAAGAACAAGATTTCAACTTATAATCCTACCTTAAAACTAACTCTAGACCTGCTTTCTGATCTTAATGCCTGACATGCATAATAGACACTTATTGAGTGTTAGATGACTTGACTTTATATAATCTTTATAGTACCTTTTTATGAAAGTAAGAAAGGGAAGCAGTGGTCTTTCTTCAATGATTTTCTATAGTAGACCACATATTTATAGTCACAAAATTAAATTAGAGGTTTGAAAATATAGTATTCTGCTATGATTATTGTTTGTTAATTTTTAAAATAAATTAAACAAGTAGAGAAAATATAGTCTTAAAGTTTCTCTTCCAACAAAGGGACTTGCATATATTACAATCTTGCAAGACTTCTTTATAAGTACAACTGTAAAGATACTCTGGTTTGATAACACTCTGATTATTAACATCAAAGACATGAAACAGGGAGGCATACGCCTGCCAAGTGTATTTGTTGTTGTTATGTAGGAAGTCCTGTTAAGAGTCCAAATGACAGATTCCCTATAGATGATGAAGTCTTCTTAATGTCCTTGCTTACAGAGAATAGTATAATGACTATATCAAGCCCCAGAAAAGGTCATCTAATCAACTTCATTTGCTGATTGAAGGAAAGCGACTTTCCAAAGGTCAGTAGTAGAGCTGGAATTCCAAGTTAGGCTCTCTGATTCCAAATCCAATATTTTTCAATGTATCTTGTCTCCCAACTGAAATACAAGTGACTCAAAGTTCAACAGAATAGTTCCTTCTAAGACTAAAGGAGTATAAGTATAGAGACAGATGTGTCATGGTGGCAATGAATAATATTCTATTTGTAATTCTTCTATATCCAGGATTTAGGCATGGCTGAGGAGAGATCTAGAATAGGATAGGTCTCGAGTAGGGGGTTTTCTACTAGAAATCATTCAGGAGAAACATGGGAGGAGGAAGTTGAAGTACATAGTTTCCAAACCATACATAAGCTGGCACAGATAATCGATAGTCTCTAATTAAGTGAGCAAACCAGAATCCCACAAACATGGAGGATTTGGAAATGGTGGGTAAATTTGGAAAAGCTTGGTAGAGTAGGACATAGGTTTTTTGGTTGAATAGCTTGGGTTTCTCCAGTGCCTGCCCACAAATGAGTGCATGACTTAAAGTACTCTAGATGGGTTTATACAATGATAGTAAATGTGAATGCTAGAGCTAGGTGGCCTATTTCTTAGTGAAAAAGAATTGGGGCCAAATGCTAATAATGAAACTTAGTAAAGTACAGGCATGAAGAAAGAATAGGACTAAAATTGGTTAATGAGGAGAATTTTTTTAGGATTCAAAAAAAATGCAATAAGAGATATAAGAAGTAGCAGCAAGAGCTCAGCTGAAATTGGGCAATGTGATTTTACCATAAATCAACTCAAAATAGTTTTGCTTCCTTCTTCAGAAGGAAGCCTAGGAGCAGTAGGTAATTATCCAGTTAGAGAAATGATCCCTTTAGATATGGAGGCTATAGTGAGATCCTGGAAGGTATGAGAATCTAGGGGGGTGGTGGTGATAGAAGCTACATTGGAATAGTTGGGTAAGAGCATAAATGTAAATAGAACAGGGCTAAGAACTGAATGAAAAGAATGAGACTGGATGATTGCTAATTCATTCCAAGAGTCAAGTTCAGAGATCTCAGGGTGATGATGAGATCTAAAGTTTGCCTTTACTGGTCCATGGCTGATAATAGAGATGGAGATTGACAAGACTCAAGAAGGATAAAGAACTTCAGGGTCACAACATCTTGTTGGAGGAAGTCAATATGAGGAGTGAAGTCATGATAGTGGGAAATGAAACAGAAAGGAAAATCATTAGCTAGATGTTGAAATGAACTTGGTGGACCATAGAAAATGAATGCTAGATTGAAAAGGTCATTACAGATGGATAACAGGGATTTCAAATGATGAGAAGCAGAAAGAGGACAGAACTTTAAGTCTGAAAAGGAAAAAGTCAACATCATTTTATGACATCTATTGACTTAAAAATTGGAGAATAGGAGACAATTAGTGTGGAGGAATGTGATATTATCAGGGAATAGCTGATTTTTTTGTTAATGAAGAGATGAAAAGGAGAAGAGAGAAGGCATCATGGATTTATTAAGTACTCACTATGTGCTAGACATTGTGCTAAGTGTGTTACAAATATATCATCTTATCTTCATAAAAACTGTATGATGTAGGCAGCATTTTGATTCTCATTTTACAGTTGAGGAAAATTAATCTTGTAGAGATTTAGTGTCTTGTCCATGAGTTGGAGGCCAGATTTGAATACAGGTCTTCTTGACTCCAGGACCAGTGGTCTATTTATTGTTCTACTTAAGTGACAAATAACTTCTTACATATTTCTTTCTTTTACATATATTATACACACACACTTTAAAATTTGCTCTGTATATGTCTAGTATATTGTATAAAGTAAACATATATGTATTATAGATGCATATACATGAATTTGGTTCAATTCAACATTAAATTAATTTCAATTAATCAAGCACTCAATACATTCTTGCTAGATAAAAGATACCATGCTTAGTGTTAGGGATACAAGAACAAAAATAAAACGATACTTGTGATCATGGAGCTTACATTCTACTGGGAATATGGGACATGCATACAATTAGAAAAAGCAAGGAATAATGGTAGTAAAGGCCTCTGGGAAAATTTTGGCAGTGAGAGAATATTCCAAGTTGGGTAGTGGATCAGAGAATGTATTAAAATAACTAAGCTTTAAAGAAGAAATGGGATTCTGAAAGGCAAAGAAAAGGAGGGAGTAGATGGAGAGAATGACCTCTGTTTTTCATATACCTTTATTAAGGGCAAATACAGCACTAACACTAGAAACGAAGTCAAGAAAACTGCTACAGTTATTGCTTATACTAAGAATTAGCAGAATGGAAATATTCAATTCCCAAAGGGTCAAGGGATTAAAGAGTGGCCAGTCAATATTGTGGGAGGAGAGATACACTAATATATTATTGGTGGAGTTGCAAAATGATATAACCATTTTGAAAAGCAAATTGGAATTATGTAAATAAAATGTCTAAAACATCCATTTCTTTGACCAAGAAACTCCATTTCTGGGCTTATACTGCAAGGAGGTCCCTATATACATTAGAATATCTTTAGCAAAGACTTTTTTTTGTGACAGCAAAGAATTAGAAACAAAGTTGATGTCCATTTTTTTTGGGTCAAACTATGGCACTTGAACATAATAAAATATTATTAATAGAATATAGCATGATACATAATTATATATGAAGCATGAAAGATTTTCATATACTAATGCAGGGTGAAGTAAGCAGAGCCAAGAAAACAATTTACACAGTTATTGCAACAATGAAAATGGAAAGAATAACCACATACAAGAAGATCAAAAGTGAATATAGCAAAATTATGAAGATCAAACAAAACTCAAATGAAGAGATATGAAAAGACCTTTGTGGAGTTGTGAGGCCACAGATGTTGCATATTACATGTTTTCAGACTTCCTGAATGATTGGCTGTACTAATTTTTTTCCTCTTCTTTTTCTTCTTTTTTCCCTTGGAAAAAAATACTATTTATTTTATGGGATGACTATCTGGTAGGAGAAAGAGGAGGGATGCTGGAGAAAATGATTATGATGTAAAAGAGAAAGACATCAATAAAAAGCTACTAATATAGTTGGAATGAAAGTTAATGGCTGGATAGCTGAAATATACTAATTGTACTCTGAGGAACCAGAGGAATACCTCTAGAATGTTGGAAAGATCCTATAAAAAGGATTTCTGGCAAAACAAGGACAATAATTGCTTAAGATGAGAGGATTAAGAGGAGTTGGGATCTGGATTGATGGAGGAAGGGTCTGTATTTGCTGGACCATCAAAATATGTGTGTGTGTGTGTGTGTGTGTGTGTGTGTATGTGTGTGTGTGTATGATTGTATTTACCTTTTTTTGTAGTGTTTCTTTTCAAATTAAAAAAAATCTTAGTAATGTTTTTGTTAATAGTTTTCACTTTTTCCCCTTTATTTTTAACCAGAACTCTTTAGACTCCAGATCAGATCTATCTCTCCAGCTTATTTTCTTTGATGGGGAAGAAGCTTTTCTTCACTGGTCTCCTCAGGATTCCCTCTACGGTTCTCGGCACTTAGCAGCAAAAATGGAATATACTCCCCATCCTCCTGGAGCAACAGATACAAACCAGCTGCATGGCATTGTGAGTGGGGAAATATATGTAAAACATATACTGCACATATATAGAAATGTGATAATACATATTATCACTATATATAATATGTATATGATCATAATAACTATTATCATAATATGTCAGAACTAAAAATTTCCCCATAATAATGAATCAACTAAGAAAACAAGTAAAGAAGTTAGGATATCATAGAATCTTTTTATCTGGGGCTGAACACTGTTGTCTTGGCAGTGCTTTCACTGTGATTTTTGAAGCCAATGCCATATCACAGTAGTGTGCCATGAGTTTCACTAGGTGTGCCATAAAAATTTAAATGTCATGTGTTTTCAGGTAAAAGAAAATTTATTTAGAATCAATAATTTCACTTATACATTGTAGGGTCATCAAGAGAGCACAATAGATAGAGTGCTGACCTGGAATGAGGAAGAACTGAATTAATATCTAGCCTCAAATACTTAGTAGCTATGTGACCCTGGGCAAGTCACTTAATTGCTGCTTGACTCAGTTTCCTCCTCTGTAAAATGGGAATAACAATATTAGTGCCTATCTCACAAGGTTATTGTGAGGATCAAATGAGATAATATTGCTAAGCATTTTGCAAGCCTTAAGGCAATACATAAGTGCTAGCTAGCTATTGCTACTAAATATAGTATTTGCAAGATACACATATGCAACAAAAATTAAAGCATGTCAAACACTGAACTCAAAGAATTAAACAAAAATGCCTGCTTTTATTGAAGGGAAACTCCATGAATGGATCTCCCAATTCTTCTGTACTTTTGCAAATAGAAATGTTTGGTATGCCATAATTTTTCCCAGCAAGGTACACCATTGCACCTTGAACCAAAATCTTTGCCAACAATAGTGATTCGTGTGAAATACTTTGATAGTATTTGGGCTCTGAAGGAGTATAATCTGGTGAAATTATAGAAAAATGACATGAAGTCAGGTACTGAGCAAAACCATTTTAATTTAATAGACTATGAAAGAAATTAAATGCAGCCCCCCAGGAAATCCCTTATGTGAAGTCCCCAGTACCTCCCCTATGCTCAAAGTATTCTGCAAATTGCCACAATTTATGAGAGTCCACTAATATTTTTACCTTTGTAAGAACAATGAGAAAGAACACATTAGTTCAAAGTAAACGGCATTTAATTAAACAGAGCAAGGTTAAGTGACAAGAACAGTGTGTGTTTGTGGATATTTGGGCTGTCCTCTCCCACAGGTTACCATGCCCCCTAGGCTTTGGTAGAGCCTACCAATGAAGGGGAAGGTGCCCTCAAAGGGAACTCATCTATAGAACAGGCTCATAGGAAGCATGAAGGACATGGGAATGTAAAAAGAGAGCACCCACATAGTGAACATATGTGGACATGGATCAGCGTCCAGGGTGCAATGTTTCTGATATTTACTACTTTATTTGCCACTCTTGATTAGAAATCATATCCATGCTGGGCATTGTTTCTCTGCCCTGTGTTGCATTGTCTCTACTGGTTGTGACACTGATCCTCTCCACTGAATGTTTGCACTGATTTTGTAGTCACTGAGCCGCTTTCTGCTTCCATCTACTGGTAATTAGCACCTTCAGTGGAAACTGCGATTTTTTTTTAGACAAGCTGCTGGGGTATTACAACTAGCAAGCCTTTCTCTGGCAAGAGAAGTCTAAACTTTTTTAGTTCATTAGGAGAAGGCTGTGATTCACTACTCTTAGTGAGGAAGCAGCCAAAATAAGCCTTCATAAATTCCCGATCTACCACATGGGTTAGGTCTATTATTTGGAAATTTTTCTCATGCTGATTCTTAGCTGTTTCTAACCCAAACCAACTATTTGACTTGGGATTAAGAAATTTCTTTTAACTACAGTTAAATTCCTGATTTTCTCTGTGTCCCCAAAACACATCTCAGAAAATTTCCCAACAAAACCTTAGAGGAGCTTTGTGACTTTGGGGTGATGTAACTCACTTCTCGAATGCAAAGAGACAGTGCAAGAATAAAGCAGCAGGGCATCTAGGTGGTTCAGTGGATTGAAAGCCAGGCTTAGAGCCCCTAAGATCCTGTGTTCAAATCTGACCTTGGATACTTCCTACCTATGTGACCCTGGGCCAGTCACTTAACCACCATTGGCCTAGTCCTTTTTTGCCTTGGAACCAAAATGTATTTATTTTGTTAAAGGTTAAAAAAAAAAAAAGAATTAAGAGGCTAGATGGAGCTATTGGTCTTCCCATCCCTATTTCATATTCCTGCCTTTATCATGCATACCTTAGAACAACAAAATGCTAACTTTTGTTTCAGATAAAAGGACCTTAGATTTAAAATTGGAAGCCACCTAGAAGTCATCTAAGCCCTTTGTTGCTCTTCCTTCCTAGAGAAAGGAAACATCTAGTTTTGTTTCATAGAATTCCATTCCTATCTTACATATGGATGTAGAAAGACTATATTTTCATTTCTCTTAAGATTTTTTTTAGGATTGGGGTAGGTGAGTTCTCTTTCAGGTCAGGGCAATATGGAAGAGAATGGGAGGGGTATATGTGTAGCAGTTATGGAATATGTATAGATGAAAATTATCTAAGGCACTTCAAAATTTTTCCGTGACCTTGACAAATGCCTTGTCCCTCTAGTTTCTTATCATTCCATTTAGAGTCAAGACACGATAGCATGAACAGTTATTGGACTTCAAAGCATCCAGAATTGGGGAGGAGGAGTTGTAGGGGAAGGTATCTGGCCTGGCCATCATAGGTAGGCAAAGTTATTTCTGTGTTAACCTCAAAATGGAGCTTGATTTTAACATTCCAGATCAAATTAAAATAAAGAGGCATTTTCTCTCTGCCAAACTCCCACTTTGGCTTCTTACTAAGGTGCGGAAGGGACCTGAATTTACAAAGGCTCTGTCAGCAGACCATAAATATTGGTAGATCCTACAGTCTGGAATAAGAGAGCATGGGGCCAGCTTGTCATCTGAGTGCTGAAGTGTGTAAAGGCTTGCTCCCAGAAGGTTAGCCACCAAGTATTCAATTCTTTAGGCTACCAATAGTCATAAAGATAACCTGATTATAATCTGCATTTATGTAAGATTGATAATGTCATTAATTCTTCAGATACTGAAGTGAGGCATGTTAGCTCTGCAAGCTGTTGGTAATATATGTCTAATACATTTGTTTATTTAGATATCCTCTCCTCAAATGATTCCCGGTTATTAAAATATGGTATTCACACATGTGAGGACAGTCTACAATGATGAAATAATGGTATATTTTTTTCTCTCATAGGATTTGCTTATATTACTGGATTTAATAGGTGCTCCAAACCCAACCTTTCCTAGTTATAGTCAAAATCCTCCTAGATGGTTTAAAAGACTTCAAGCAATTGGTAAGATATTACTAATATTTGTATTAAAACAGGACAAATTCCTACTTGCTACTCAACTGAATCTGTGATTTTATTCCTGTTAGTCTTCTTTTCAATGATAGAGATGACAACATATCCATGCCTATCTGGACTTCAAAGTAACTCTTATCCATATTCTCCCTTAAATTTGCAATAGGAGTTCTACGCAGTGTGATAAGGACCTTTGAGTTCTCCTGACATCTAAAGTATAGCAATGGAGTATGTGGGATATTTAGCCATTATTTCTTTTTGACCATTTATCGATCTTTCCTTCCTTCCACCAAGTAAAGCCTCTCAGGTGTCTATTGTGGTGAGTTTAGTCATGCTCACTATTTACAATATATTCAGAATGACACCAAATTACTGAAGAGATGCAATTCTCCTTGCTTATGAGCTCACTTTAGGTTCTAAATAGATATTCCTATAGCTGCTTACTTGCTTTTCCACTTATGAATTGCAGAAAAAACGCTACATCAACTGGGTTTACTTCAGGATCATTCTTTGGAAAGACCATATTTCGAGAGTTATATGAGCCGAGAACAAATCCAGGATGACCATATTCCATTTTTAAGAAGAGGTAACAAATATTGTTTTTTGTATCATCATAAAATTTCTGTTTATTCTATTAGTCAAAATAAGGAATTATAATTTGTGATTTTCATGTAAATTTTCCATGCATAAATTTTCTATAACAAACATAATCAAAACAAATTCGAGCAACCAGATACAGTAGCTTAAATGGCATTGGAAGGTATATTAAGTTTAAAGAAAAAAACAACAGTCCATGCTGTTTCTTACTAAATATAGTATGAATGTAAATGAATGTTTCTTACTAATTATAATGTATTCAAAATGTATAATGTATTCAAAAATATAACATTTTCGCATCCCACACAAAACCAATATCAGAAGTTGATGAATAAAAAAAGCATTGTAACTGTTCAAAGCAAGCTGACAGAATCTGAAAGACAACACAGTAAAACAACAGTAGAGAACACAGATTTTAGAATGAACCTATTTGAATTAAATAATTATTTTTTGCTTTTACTCTTTACTTTTACACAGTTACAAATGGGGCGATTGCTGGCTTGCCCAAGGAAATTATCTTTTGAAAAGGCACAGCTGTGGTCAGGCAAGAGAGCAGGGGTCAGCAACACATGGCTCTCGAGCCATATCTGGCTCTTTTGAGGGACAGATATGGCTCTTTCTGCAGGAGCCATAAAGTCAATTTTTTTTCAGGCGCTGTTACAGGAGCCGCACTGAGAGCACTGTACGGCTCTCATGAAATTATATTTTTAAAAAAATGTGGCGTTTATGGCTCTCGTGACCAAAAAGGTTCCCGACCCCTGCAAGAGAGAATGAGCTCTAAGTGAATGCTCCATATAAAAGGGAAGGGGTGGAGATTGTCCCTCCCACCTTAGTCCAATCTTTACCCCATCGAGAAGAGAGAGTGGAAGTAAAGACCAATGTATAAATCTGATTGCTTGGAAGCCCAAGTCACTGAAGACTTCCCTGGAAGGTGGACGATTGTTTTCCCCTTCAGTTCACATGGTCTTCTCTGAAGCTTCTTGGTTTCCTAGAATTTTCATAAAGAATTCCAGCTATCCCAGCAATAACTTTCATACACCATAGATTTACTCATATGCAGTATCTTCAAAGAGAGAATTTACAATGTCATTTCCCAATAAAAACTCTTGGATTAATGCAAAGCTTCTGGAGAGTGTTGAGAGATATTCTACATGTTTAGATGGCAAAAGTCAACATGTATCTCTGTTATGATGGCAAGATATAGGAACCCTTTTTATGAGGAAAGAATGCCAGGGAGCCAAAGTCTTAAAAGGAAAGAATTGAAGTTGCTTGGTCCTTCTCATGATCACGTGGTTAATCAATATATGATGAAGCTATCTCTAGGAATTAAATATATATATATATATATATATATATTATATACATATGGGATAGTACTGGACTGTGGCTAGGGATACACAAAATACATTTCAGGTAATCAATAGTGCAAGGATTAAGGAGGACTTGAAAAGGTTTCTAGCCTTTAAAGGTGCTTCTAGCTTACCTTTAAAGGTAGGACTTACTTGAGATTTGAAGAAATCTAGGGAAGCCAGGAGTAGATAGAGAGGGAATAAATTCTAGTCATGAGCTAGTGAAAATGCTGAGATCTGAGAAATATTCAACATTCAATTCTCAAATATTGAGATATATTCAAGGAATAGCAAGGAGGCCAGTTTCATTGGATCACAGAGTATGTGGAGAGAAGTAAGTCATAAGAAAACTAGAACGGTAGGAAAAGGCCAGGTTATTAAGGACTTTAAAAGTCAAACAGAAAATTTAACATTTATTTGATAATCATCACAGACTCAAATAGAAATGGACACCACACCAGAATCTTTGTGGACCACATATTAACTTTGCTTTTTAAATGTAATGTCATCTACGTGTTATTGTAAATTTATTTGGTTAAAATTTTTCTCAGTTGCATTTTAAAATTATCCTTATCTTCCAACTTAAAATCAATCCTGCATATTGGTTCCAAGGCAGAAGAACAGGAAGGGCTAGGCAATGGGGACAGCTAGGAAGTACCTGAGGTCAGATTTGAACCCCATCTCTGGATCTTGCTTTCAGTCCATTGAGCCACCTACCTGCTTATTCAATTACATTTTAACCTAGGTCCAGAGCGTTTTGGCTCTGTGTTTACTATAGTTGGCAGGAAGCCTCTGGAATTGAATGATCTGGGGACTTTCTTGCTTAGATTTGTGATTTAGAGAGTTGAGTTTGACTGCCCTGGGGTGGATAGACTTGACTGTAAAGAGATTTGAAGCAGGCTATTGAAGTAGTCCAGGTGTGAAGTGCTGAGGGCATCAGGGGGGTGGCAGTGTCAAAACAGAGAAGGGGTTATATATAAAAGATATTTGAAATGAAGAAATGATAGGACCTGGTAATTTATTGGATATAAGGTGGGGGAAGGCTGATAAAAGGTGAAATGCTGAGGATGACACCTAGGTTTCAGGTTGAGTAACTGGCACAATAGTGTTAACCTCAATAGTAATAGGGAAATTAGTTGTGGGAGCTAGATAATCTTTAAGATCCCTTTTAGCTTTAATGGTCTCTGAATCTTTGGTTAGAGCAACTGAAAAACCAGCATTCAGTAGATAAGTGCAAGTCAAGCTAGATATACCTTCTAGAAAAGGATCTAGTAGGACTCAAATACCTAAGGACAAGTCTAAGGAGAGGATCAAAAGGTCAACAAGGAGATAGTCAGGACCTGGGAAATCCAAAGGATTTGGAAAAGCAAGGCAAGCAATATATAACACACCTAAGGCACCACATTCTATATTTTACTATACTAATTTATGCACATGATTTTACTTCTTAAGCAGCTAAGTGGCACAGAGGTTAAAGTATTGGACTTGGAGGCAAGAAGTCCTGAGTTCAAATCCAGCCTTCATATCGAAGGCTCTGTGATCCCAGGGCAAGTTACTTAACCTCTGCTTGCCACAGTGTTCTAATCTATAAAATGGGAATAATAATACTACCCGTCTCCCAGGGCTGTCTTGAGGTTAAAATGAGATTTGTGATTTGCAAACCTTAAAGTGCTATATAAACATTAGTTAAAAATTCTTATTACTAAAACCTAAGCTCCCTGAGGTCAGGAAATATCTCATTAATCTGTATTTCATATAGAATATTACACAATGCCCTGCACATAATAGGTATGCAATTAAAATTTTAATTCAATTCTACAAAATAAATCGAGTAACTTACATGTCTGACATCATGTTAGATGTCAAGAAGAATGAACAAGACATGATTTTGAGTATGTCAATGTGTGAATGAATGAATGAATGAATGAAGAGGGAGTACAAGAGGAAAGAGCAGGGCAGGCACAAGTTAATTTCTGTCTTTATATACTTTGGTTGCCCCATTTAAAAATTTGCTTGTAGTATAAGAATTCTTTATTCTTCTTATTGTCCTGAAAGGCTCCCTTGTTTACAAATTAATTTTTTTTCTTTTTAGGTGTTCCAACCCTACATTTGATACCTTTCCCTTTCCCTGATGTCTGGCACACCATGGATGACAATGAAGAAAATCTGGATAAACCAACTATTAACAATCTCAACAAAATCATCCAAGTCTTTGTGTCAGAGTATCTTCATTTGTAATGTTGTGCAAATATTAGGGGGGATGGGGATTAATTACTTTGAAGGTGGTGTCAGACATTTATGTTCACTTTTAAGTTCTTACCTGAAGCAAGTTTTGTATGGGCAATTCTTAGAGAAACTTTTTCTATAAATGATCTTGAATGTGTAGTCCTTAAACCGTAGAAAGCTTCTGAAAAGTTCCTAAAAGAACCTTATTCTTTTATTTCCTCTTAGAGGCAAAAGCATAAAACATCCAAGGGAAGATACCAAACAACTGCACCAAATTAGGTGCCACACATTTAGTTCCAAGGTCTAACAAAAACTTAATGGTGATGGGTATGTGCAATTTGTAGTATTAGTTTTGTGATTTTCCACACATTGAAACTTACTTCCTTTAAGACAAAGTAGAGATACAGTGGAAGAAACTTAAAGTTCATCGAGAAATCATTTTGGGATTTTGTTTTTAGAGGCGTTATGTGTGTGTGAAAATTAAAATCAGAATTAAATTTCATCTTGTGAATTTTTTTCAAAATGGAGATTTGTATTGCACAATTTTAGGTAGTTTAAGCTTTTTTTCCTGTTGATCAAAAGATTAAGAGTGGGAAGAGATAATCTAATCCAGCTTCTTTATTTTTTAAGATAAGGAAACTGAGGCCAACTTTCCCAAAGGTCCCACAAACCCTGAGAATCCAAATCTAATTTCTTGCCCCATGCCATACTGCCTTTTAAAACTTAAATTACGTTTTTATAATTAATGTAAAATATATTCAAGCTGGAATATATAAAGCAATTTTATTTAGAAGGGAGTTCATGGGAACACAGGTTTTCTGTGATCAATAGCACATATTGACAGATATATAGATCCATCTACTAGAAACTGTTGTTCAGAAATAGAAATTTATTAAAATTTTAAAATGATGGAATTGATTCATTTGTAGTCCCTAAAATCCTGCCACGTGGGCAGCTTTGAGACTACTGGGATTCCTGCCAGAGAATCTTGGTGCTTTACCATTACCCTGAGTTATGTTCTTATGATTTGAAGTGGTCCACTAACAAATGCTAATTTCATTAATGCTTCTGGGAAAGAACATCATAGGATCATAGGAGAAAATTGACAATGAGGTGGTGATATGCCTAAGGCTACCCAGGTTAGAAGTGGCAGAGAGAGAAGATATGAACTAAGGTGTTTGGTTGCCAATTCAGTTATTTTTCCTCTGACCTAATATGCACTTCCATCAGAAGAGAGAGATCCTAAGACCAGAAATAATTATAGCTGCATATAGCCATAGGTTTCTCTTTTAATACCATCTTTTTAAAAATCTTTCTTTACATTGAATTTTCTTTGCCTTTATCCTATGATGTCAGTAGACATCAGATTAGGAGAGTGGATGGTCGTTGAACTGAAATCCCATCCACAGAAGAGCTTTTTCTCTTAGGAGCTTTCAGTAAAATGTAGGACTTTAGAACTTTCTTGAGTTTAAATCTGACCTCAGACACTTCTAGCTGTTTGATCCTGGGCAAGCCATTTAACTCTATTTGCCTCAGTTTCTTTATCTGTAAAATGAGCTGAAAAAGGAAGTGGAAAACCCCTTCTGTATCTTTGCTAAGAAAACTCTGAAAGACATTATAAAGAGTAAGACATGATAGATAAACAACTGAACAACAACAAAGGACTTTGGGGATTACACTACTGAACTTAAGGAACCGATTCAAAAGACAGTTATAAAAGCTTATTTGTTTTTGTAACTCGTTGACCCAATATCTCCAAAACTTTATATTTACACAGGCTGGGTTTAATCTGGAGGGTTATCAATTTATCTTTTTGGCTTTTTATGTTCCTACTTGGAATTTCCTCTAGAAAATCTTGGAATATAATTAAAATATAGCTTATGTGTAGATCTCCAATGATGTGAGTAAATGAGTCTCCACATCATTATATACCCCCAAGGTATAATAATACATATTTTGGTTATAGAAGATTAGCCTTTTTTCCAACTTATTTAAAATACATAAAGCAGGAATTATCACGTTATATATATATATATATGTTATCACACAAATACATGTAATGTATGTTATATCTCCAAACCCCAACACAATCAATATAATTTTCCTTCCTCTCTAGTGAGTCTTATCTTTCCCCACAATCCTAAAATTCTTCTTATATCATATTGTGTTTTGGTCTCTCCATGGAAGGGAACAAAACTGGGGTTGCTAATGGGATAATCTCACTGCATTCTAGTAAGTCACAAGAATATATGCAGTCCTCCAGACTCAGTATCACTCTGTAATGTAGTAGATTCCCTTTGGAAGGGAAACATAAGCAGGGTTGCTCAACAGACAAAATCCCAACATTCCAGTGAGTTGCCTTTCACAGCAGATAATGCATATTAGGCATTCACCCTTCTGGTATTACCACGAGGGTTTGAGCTCCCAGAAGCTTGGGGATTATATTATATTATACTTGGGGATTCTATAAAGGTGATCCCTTTCCCATGGGACCAAAACCATTTGAATAATTCACAGTAAGGTCAGAGGGAAAATCCATGCTTTAGCTCTCCCATGTTCCTTGCCACTCCATCTTCAGAGGTCATATGTACATCCTTTTATTCCCCTAAAAGGCTGGCATTTCTCAGGAACTTTCAGAAACCACCATTTGTCTGTTAGATGGCTGTATTCTAGAACTTATGAATGTGGGTTTGCTAGAAAGGTAAACCTTGGTGCTGGTACTGTATTGTGACTCATCTTCTCCAAAAGAAGACTAGATTCTGGGATAATGCTTTCCAAGAAATCTCACTTCCTACATCTGGAGACTGAGGTTCAGGAACTGGACATTATATAGAGATCTTCCCTCCTTTATATGAGAGGTTAGAGTGCAAAAAGTAGACACTCCTCTAGAAAGCTGGATTTCAGGCACTTCTACTACTGCTCAGATTCCCTGGTTTCCCTTTTCACAGATGGCACTTGATTGACAAGTTATGCTACTGCTTCTCAAAGGCTGGGATCCAGAATATGGGGTTTAGGAACTCTTGGGCTGTGGAGGTGAGAGCACATGGAAGTTCTAGGTGTTTCTTCCTTAAGGTAGCACCAGCCCCCAGATCCATTTTTGCTTCATTCTCAGGATAATGCAAATAAGAGTAATGGATCTAAAGAGTTCAGCATTTTGTTGGCTCTCATTTATAGCCCAGCACAAGGAGTTCTTCCTTTTATCTGAGACCATCATATGAGAGTTCAAGTCAACTAATTTTTTTGAAGTAAGATTGAGTCATTGAGAATGAAACAGGAGGAGCCCTTGGTCTTGTCAGTCAGATACAATGGATATATTCCCACCTTCCAAAAGAAGATGCTCTCTAAAGTCCTAAATGAAGCTCACTTCTTGGTAAACTCATCCAGATGGTCTGGGAACTCCTCTGACCAGCCCCTTACATTTAGAGAAATATACTTTCTTTCTTTCTTTCTTTTTTAACTCTTACTTTCTTTCTTAGCATCAATACTATGTATTGGTTCCAAGACAAAAGAGAAGTAATAGAGGTAGGCAATAGAGGTTAAGTGACTTGCCCAGGGTCACACAGCTAGGAAGTATCTGAGACCAGATTTGAACCCAGGACCTCCTGTCTCTAGGCCTGACTCTCAATCCACTGAGCTATCCAGCTGCCTCCCCCCCCCCCAATACCTTCTTTGATGTAGGCATGTCATGCAGGACAATCCTTTGCTACTGTTTCCCATATCTCACAATAGACACCAGAGTTCTTCAGAGAGACCTAGATGGTGTCCTTGTACCAATTCTTCTGTCCTCTGACTGTGAGTGCTTACCTTGTGTGAGCTCTCCATAAAAGGGTCTTTTAGGCAAACTGGCATTTGGACAATGTGGCCAGCCCTTCAAAGTTGTGCTTTCTGCTGGTAAGAGTTTGAATGTTTGGCAGTTAAGTCTGAGAAAGAGCCTCAGTGTCTGGTACCATATCTTTGCCAGGTGATCTTCGGAATCTTCCTAGGACAATTCATATAGAAGTAAATCAGTTTCCTGTAAAACAATCTGTTTTGAAATAATATATATTAAAATAACCTTTCTAGTCCCAGATCACTTCTTGGCTATCTCCAAGCCATAGAGTTTATGTTCAGAATTCTTTTTTTTCTAGCAAAGGAAAAGATTATCATATCAGAATAGACATCACACAAATCAACCCAGATGATTCCAGGGCTAAAGAATCTAAGCTATGAGATAGGATTAAAGGGAGTTTATCCTTAATCCTTGTGTGAGGAGAGGAACATTTGGAATGGCTTCAATGATAACATGTTACTATTTTTACACTCCAGGAAACTCTTTTAAAATGCTAATATTAAAATAAAAATTAAAAGGAGATATAACAGGGAACCTAACTAGTGTTACAATGTGTCAAAGAAATCTAAAAAGTTGTTTTGGGAAGCAAAGAGAAATTAGTAAGAGATTTATAGTAATCCATTGAGTTGGGGTGAACTGAATTATTTTTAGAAGATAAGGTTGGAGGATATGTTGAAATAGGGGGAAAAAGGGAGAAAATAAGCAGCTTTGACAATTGCTTATTCTTTTATTGTTCAAATGGAATTTCCTAAAATTTTATTCTGTAAAACAATACAATAATCTAGAAAAAGCAAATGATAACATCTAAAAGAATATTAAGATGATAACACTGAAATTCCTATTTGAAATAGTCTCCATGTAATTCAGAGGGGATGTTATTTTTTACTTCATATCTAAAAAAGCACTGTTAGAAATCTTATGCTGTATTTAGAAGATGTTGGTGTGCATTTTAAAGTATTATACACTTCAAAACAGGACAATATGTATATTATCTTCAAACCTATAATAAATGGAACTCTTTTTACATTTCAAGGAATATTAGTTCAAATGAAAATATTAATAAAGGAACATTTTTAGCATTGATATGGAAAACTAGCTTTGAGTCCTAGTCTTGTCTCTGGGTGACCTTACGCAAGGTATTTAAATTCTCTTGAGACTCAATTTTCTCATCTATAAATTGGGACCAATAATACTTGGAGAGTCTACCGCATGGGATTGCTGCAAGAAAAGCGATTTGCCAATTGTAAAGAGGTATTAAAAATGTAAGGTTTATTATTATTGCCATTGTCAGATAGGTGGCACAGTGGATAGAGTCCTAGGTCTGGATTTAGGAAGATCCAAGTTCAAAAGTGGTTAGATACTTACTAGCTGAGTGACCCTGGGCAAGTCACTTATCCTCTTTATCTCAATTTCATCAATTCCAATAAAAATAACACCTTCCTCTCAGGATTGTTGTGAGGATCAAATGAGATAATAATTGTAAAGCACTTTGAACGGTACCTAGAACACTTTTGAAATGCTGCTGCTCTTTCCAGAATTGAAGAAAAAAGGCAGATACTTTCAAAAAGGAGAAAACTTTAAAATGGTGATACACTCTGCACACAAGCTAACAAACATTTCCAGTTCTTTGTCAAATACACAATTCAGCATTTTTCATAGAGGCTTTGGAAGTCATCACTAGTCAAGTATGTTAGAATCATTCTAGGCAGGGATTGGAGTAGATGGGGTCCCATTTGGGATGCTGAGAAGTACATCTGTGTTCATAACCTCACCCCCTCCTACCTTTCCAGGCTTTTCCACCTTACTCCCCTCCACATATTCTGTGTTCCAGTGACACTTGTTTCCCTTCTGTTCCGTACAAGACACTTTGTTTCTAGATTCTGGATTTCTTCACTGGATTTTCCCCATGCCTGAAATGCTCTCTTTCCTTATCTCTATGTCCCGGCTTCCCTGTTTTTTTTTCCAGTCTTAGTTAAAATGCCATCTTCTACAACAAGACTTTCCTGGTTGTCCTTAATCTTAATGGCTTGCCCCAGAGGTTATCCTCAATTAATACAATCTATAACTTGTTGGTACAGAATAGTTTGCATGTTATCTGTGAGTTCCTTGAGGGGAAAGGCTCTTTTTTAGCCTTACTTTGATTCTTCAGTGTTTGGCACATAGTAAATGATTAATAAATAATAATGGGAGTAGTTAGGTGGTTCAGTTAGATAGCCAGATCTGGAGAGGGGTTCAAATCTGGCCTCAGACATTTCCTAGCTGTGTGACCCTGGGCAAGTCACTTAATCCCAGTTGCCTTGCTTTTACCACTCTTCTGCCCTGGAGGTGGTACTTAGTTTCAATTCTAAGATAGAAAGTAAACGTTTTAATAAATAAATATGCCAACCAACCAATAAATAAGTAACACCAAACTGTCTCATTGCTATGAATAAAATCCAATCTATGTTCTGGGCAAATTTACAAATGGGCAAAAAAGGTTCCAGTCCTGAAGACACAGCACAGGGTTGTTTTGTCTCTTATAGTTGGGCATTGGTCTGTGAGAAGCAACAAATTCCTAATCTTTTCTGGAGGCTCTCTAGTATTTTGTTATGAACTATCACCCCCTTTTTAATGCTCTCTATGTTGGAAGGTCACATATTTGGACTATTAGACTTAGTTTGGGGGGGGAGGAACTCTATCTGTGGTCAAAAGGCTGTATTGCCAGACATATCAATCTTATTCAGATCTTCTTAATGTTTGTTCTCCCAAGTAGGAAAGAGCCCAACAGGGTACTAAGCAAGTCAGCCAGGCAAACACAGACTCACTCTATAAGTTCTCAACACCTCCCTATAGATGTAGTCATGGCCACATACCACAGCTCTGAGGGAGATGAAAGGGAAAATCCAAGACCATCTAAAAGGTAGATGAGGGCATCTCAGAGCCTCACCTCCCATCTGCTTCTCACTCTCATATACCACGGCATGATCCATGCAAAGGATGGGAAATTCTGGCCAGCTCCAAAAGGACTCCAAAGCTGGAGTCTATATCTGCTCTTTCTCAACTAGGTATAGATAGAGTTCTTGTTACTTAGCTCCAGTGCATAGAATCTCTGTTGAGTTCTTCTAACCCAATACCCATCACTGACCTAAATAAAGCAGATATTATCATACATTGAGCAGTGATTCTTTTTTACTTTTTTTTAACCCTCACCTTCTGTCTTAGAATTGATTGGTTCCAAAGCAGAAGAGTGGTAAGGGCTAGACAACTGGGGTTAAGTGACTTGCTCAGGGTCACACACCTAGGAAGTGTCTGAGGTCAAATTTGAACCCAGATCCTCCCATCTTTGGGCTTAGCTCTCTAACCACTGAGCACCTAGCTGCCCCTCCCTGGTGGTAACTTTTTTTTTAAACCCTTACCTTCCATCTTGGAGTCAATACTGTGTATTGGCTCCACAGCAGAAGAGTGGTAAGGGTAGGCAGTGGGGGCCAAGTGACTTGCCCAGGGTCACACAGCTGGGAAGTGTCTCAGGCCAGATTTGAACCTAGGACCTCCAGTCTCTAGGTCTGGCTCTCAATCCACTGAGCTACCTAGCTGCCCCCCTGGTGTTGACTTTTGGCTTGAGCATAATTTGGATTTGAATGAGGGAGAATTGCACAAAGTCATCATTATAATTCACTCTTCCAGAGTCATCCAAGTCTAATGGCAAGATAAAAGTCAAGATGACTAGCAATGACTCTGGATGCAATGGATGACCTTGACTTTTTCAGTGCCTAACCAAGCTCTAAGTGCTCCACAGTGTGTAAGATTAAAAATTAATATCCAGATACTCAAAGTATTATATTTAATATGATTTATTAATAATAACTAAAATAAAAAGCTAGAGTAAAAAGGGTGCTAATCCAGCCTCGATTGGTCCAGAGAGAAGAAGTGAGGGTGGGCTTACAGCAAACTTATAAACAACAGGAGAAGACCAACGTGGATGAAAGGAAAAGGATTCTGGGTAATGTAGTTCAGGGGTTCAAGATTTTCTAATTATACAAGTGACTCCTCCCACCTTCAGGGTTGTTGGAACAAACTTTTGTTGTCTGCCTCTTCTCCCAGGGGATGTATTCACATGCCTGGTATAGACACCCTCCTATGTTCCTGATGGGTTTGAAGCCTTTCGATTATCCTCAACCTGGTTTAGTCCATCTGCTAAGGTGGTTGACCAGAGTATGGCTGCCACATATGCTACTGCTTCCTGGTGCCACTGGTCAGAGCTGGGTGACAGGTAGACACCAAAGGTGGATGAACGGCCCTGGAAAGGAGCTTGTAAAGTTATAATAGGTGCTTAATAAGTGCTTGTTCCCTTACCTCTTTCTCATTTACATATTTTATTTTATTCATTTAAAAATGCTATTCTCAGAAGGAACTCATAGGCTTTACCAGATTGCCAAAGGGATCTCTGATATGAACAAGGTAAAGGACTCTGACCTAGAGTAGAAAAAACTAACTGGAAGTTGGCATGCCTGGATTTGAGTGGCAACCCTTTGCTGAGTTTAATTGTGACTTTGGGCAAGTTGTTAAACTCCTCAGTTTATCTGTAAAATGGGGATAATGAGTCCTACATCAAATAATTATTGTTCGACAACATGTGAAAGTGCTTTGAAAGCTATAAAATATGCAAGGTGTGTAAACATTTAAATTGTTACTCTTTACCCATTTCATAGCTGAGGAAGATGAGGCACAAGGAATTAAATACCTTGTTCAAAGTTGCACAGCAAAAGAGCCAGAAGTTACTTCCTTTGACTTCTGTACTTGTTCCATTATGTTACATTGTTTAGTTTTAACTGGATTCCCCCAAAATTAGATATAATTTACTATCAGAACACAACTAGATTGTTCAGTAGATAGAACATTAGGTCTGGAGTGAGCTCAAATCTAGCCTCAGACACTTACTATGTAACCTGGGCACATCATTAAATTTTGTTTGCTTTAATTCACTAGAGAAGGAAGTGGCAAACCATACCAGTATCTTTGCCAAAAAAACCTTCATGTATAGTATTATACGGTCCACAGGGACACAAAGAGTCAAACACCACTGAACAACTGAACAACAACTGTTGGGAGGCTCCTGGAACAAGTAAACTTCTCTCTTTCTGTATTCAAAAAAGTGAATGATTAAGGTTGCCTCAGAAAAAGCCATGACTTTATTGACAAGAATTCTTGGTGCTGGGGGCAGCTAGGTGGCTCAATGGATTGAGAGTCAAACCTAGAAATGGGAAGTCCTGGATTCAAATCTGGCCTCAGATACTTTCTAGCTATATGACCCCGGGCAAGTCACTTAACTCCCATTGCCTAGCCCTTACTGCTCTTCTGCCTTAAAACTAATATACAGTATTGATTTCAAGATGGAGGATAAGAGTTAAAAAAAAAAGGAAAAGAATACATTGTGCCTTAGGGGTCAGAGAAAAGGACAACAAGTTTGAAGTGTGATGGCTTTAGCATCACTGACTTACATTGTCTCCTGGCTTTAGAAAGATAAGAGTTTGCCAAAAAGAAAATGAACAGCCTTCAATTAAACTTGGCTTTTTTGTTTGTTTGTTTCTTGAATGAAGGACTATTATATTTCTTTTCCAACATTTTGTGCAAGTTGATAGATCTTGGAAAGATTCATCTTAGAGAAGTTTCTGGACCATCTAGCAATCTGTTAACATGGCACCCTGGCAATAGGCAAAGAGATTAACTAACCTCTGAATGAAACCGAGGATCATTAGAATTTGACTGAAGAATTTAAATGTCTGCCCTTCAGGGGGTTGGCAGTCATGAAGGAATATTAGTCCAAGACATTCTGTCTGCAGCAGGGACAGATGAAGCCAACCAAGTCTGTGCTGCCAAAGGAAAGGAGGTATGTTGGCTTGCCATGGACATTTCACACTCTAGTAGCTCTCTTCAAAGGAAGTGTTCAGAGGACTTTATACTAAATAAGACTTTCTACTGTTATTTCCAAAGATATGGAAGTATTCTGAAACTGGTACATTAGGAGGGCCAACTAGGTCACCAACATGCTCAGGATGCAATGGCCAAGAATACTTAACAGTGGCTGAGACCAAGGGACCCGAGCCCACTCAGGGTTGGAGATGGTCACATCAAGGGTTAGGAAGTATCTAGAAGTTTCCAGAAGTCAGGAACAAATTGAAGAATTGAAGTCATAGTAGTTAGAGAAGCCCTGAATGGTCAGGAAGTTATCTGGGTTAATGATCAGCAATGAGTTTGAATTGTGTGGTCAGTAACCTTGGTAAGGAGTCTAGACAGAAGGTATAGGTATTGAGGAGGACCTAGAAATGATAAAGTCCCTGCCTTCCAGGGGCTTATAGTCCATTTATGTTATCTATTCATAAATTATAAGTCAATCAATTAGCAAGCATTTATTAGGCACCTATTCTGTGTTAGACAATGTGCTGGGCTTTAAGAATAGAAAGAAAATAATGACATGGGAAATAAATGAATTATTAATCATGAATGAAGCAGGGGCAGCTAGTTGGCACAGTGGATAGAATGCTGGGTGTAGAATAAGGAAGACTCACTTTCCTGAATTCAAATCTGGCCTCCAACATTAACTAGTTAGGTGACACTGGGCAAGTCACTTAACCCTGTTTGCCTCAGTTTCCTCATCTGGAAAATGAACTGGAGAGGGAAATGGCAAAGCACTCCAGCATCTCTGCCGAGAAAACCCCAAATAGGATCATGAAGAGTCAAATACCACTGAAAATGACTGAATAAGAAGAAATAATAGTCTGTTTAAAATCCCTCATGAAAGAGGAAAGTGAGGTTGTTTACTATGGGTA
Organism: Gracilinanus agilis; assembly: GCF_016433145.1. Classification (NCBI taxonomy): domain Eukaryota; kingdom Metazoa; phylum Chordata; class Mammalia; order Didelphimorphia; family Didelphidae; genus Gracilinanus; species Gracilinanus agilis. The sequence goes on from NC_058131.1 coordinate 82,532,109, forward strand.
AAGATGGGATGATTCATCTTCTTTCAGACACTTAATTACTGAGTAATCTTCTTGCATCTCTTTTTGGTTTCCTTGATGCATTCTGGGAATGTCTAAGGTCACCTTCTCTCTGGTTAGAAGGCAAAGCAAAAGGTTAGTGTTGTTGAGTCATTTCAGTTGTGCCCAACTCTTCATGACCCCATTTGAGGTTTTCTTGGCAAAGATACTGGAGCGGTCTGCTATTTCCTTCTCTAGCTTATTTTACAGATGAGGAAACCTAGAAAAATAGGGTTAGTAGTAGCAAAGAATCACTGACTCACCAAAAATTCCCTCATTAGTTAACATTAGAAAAGTTGAGAGATGGGTCAGACTTGCTCCCAGAGTCAATAGCTCCCTGTCCTATAACCCCTTTTAATATCTTGGTATTATTAAAATTTTTTTTTATTTATCTCTTCCTTTATTTCCCTCACATATGTAGTAGTAGTAGTAGTAGTAGTAGTAGTAGTAGTAGTAGTAGTAGTAGTAGTAGTAGTAGTAGTGTAGTTACTAATACTAATTATAAATATTAAATAGCAGTAGCTAATAATGGTAGTAATTAGAAATGTTTAGGAATTAGCTGTAGTAGACATAGTAGCTAATGGTTAAAAGTAGAACCACTGCTAGTTAATAGTTAATAGTAGTACTACTGCTGGCTCATAGTAGTTAATGGACCAGTTAGTAGTAGCAGTGACAACTAGTTAGCTAATAATATTTAGTAGTTAATAAGTGGGTTGAGAAGTTAAAAGTGGAAGCATTTAGTAGTTGCAGTTAATTGCCATAGTAGTTTGCAGTCAGTGGTAGTATAGTCAACAATTAACATTGAGATAACATTTTAAGCTATCCAAAATGTTTTCTCTTGTTACCCTGCTCCATCCTAACAAAGTTTGTTTCATCTTTTTTGTCCAGACTTAAATGTGAATGACTAAGAGTCTTAAAAGTATGAATTTCTCCAAGATACTTGTTTCTTAGCAGGGACCAGAACCTTAAGCAAAAATGATGACATTTTAATGGTGAATTTCAGGAATTAGTTATCAGGTAAGAAAGAGTATTTTTTCAATATTAAGTCTTTTGGGGATTCCTAGATTTATGTTTTACTCTTTCCTGGAGGGCTTATGCCACTTAAGCCCCTAGTATAGCCTCTCATCACAGGACTACGGAGAACTAGTCCATAGTCAAACCCATATTCAGCACCTACTCAAAACCATAACTCAGAAGCCCTCTCAGTGGGTGTGCTTTTACCAGCTGGTCAAAGAATATAACCCAAAAAAAAAAAGACATTTAATCAGATAGTATACCAAATGAAATGACAAGGAAAATACTTCTGCATTAATAAATGGCACATTCTCCTACAAGTATTTGCCGTGATAAGATGCTGTTTTCTGTCCATACTCATATATTTCATACTACCATTAGTAAAAATTTCATGGGTGGAAATATTTTATGAATCTATAACATGATACAAAAACATTACTGTATATTCTTTATTATACTTTGCTTTCTTGAGTTTTCTAATCAAAGCTGATGGGTAAAAATAAAATAATAAAATGGGCAAAAATCAACATTTTGCTGTGTTTTACATTTCACTCTGCTAAATTAAAGCCTTTAAAAAGGCCACAAAACTGGGGATAGGAGGTCCTGGGTTCAAATTTGACCTCAGACACTTCCTAGCTGTGTGACCCTAGGCAAGCCACTTAACCCCAATTGCTTAGCCCTTACCATTCTTCTTCCTTAGAACCAGTATTGATTCAGAGGGTAAGGGTTTAAAAAAAGCCAAAACAATGCAATAATACAGTTACTTCCTAACAGCAATAACATCAACAACAAAATTCAACAACTTTATTAAAAACATTGAAATAAAGATTTCATTTTAATGGTAAGATATATGCATGTATTTTTACAATATAAACAACCACAAAAATGTGTAATAGGGGGCAGCTAGGTAGCTCAGTGAATTGAGAGGCAGGCTTAGAGGCAGGAGGTTAAAACCAATTAGCCAATACACAGTATTGATTAGAATCAATAAGCCAATAAACCAACATAAAACATGGATGCTAATCAGTATTGTCTATTGGTTTCAAGGCAGAAAAATGGTAAAGGTTAGGCAATTGGGGGTTATATGACTTGCTATGGTTTACACAACTAGGAAGTAGAGGCCAGATTTGAACCTGGGACTTTCTGCTCTAGGACTGGCTCTCAATATACTGATCTACCTAGATACCCCCCAGGTAAGGATTTAAAAAATGTATGTATAATACAGGATTCATAAAATTTTAAAAATCTTCTACAGTTTTCTCCTTCTCTTGGATGTGCCCTCTCAAATTCAGTTCGCCTAAGTGGTGAAACCCTATTTTACAAGCATATTATTTCTAACACTTCCAACAGTAGCAGAGGTTTTGCACTGAAACATGATGAGACTACAAGTAGATAAATCACTATCACTATCAGCAGACATGAACTCTTTAGGACTCTGTCTATAATTAAAATACACATTCTCTGTCACTACAATGTATACTTCAAAACCAAATAAAATTCTAGAGAACTGGAAAGGAAATTCAATTTTGACCTGCAGTGGTTCCCAAACTTTTTTGTCCTACCACCCCCTTTCCAGAAAAAAAATATTACTTAGCCCCTTGGAAATTAATTTTTTTTTAAATTTTAATAGCAATTAATAGGAAAGATAAATGCACCTGTGGCCATCATTGCCTCCCTGGATTGCTGCAGCACCCACCAGGGGGCAGTGGCACCCACTTTGGGAATCACTTACTTACATGATGGCTTCCTCCCTAAATCCTGTTTCATTTAGCATATGCTTGAAGGTGAACACTAAAACACAGATAAAAAAATATTGACAAAACATATTAATATCTTTAATATTAATGGAAATTAATAAAGCTAAGAGATATAAATAAAAAATATCTAAACAAAAATACAATTGAGTAGCCAGCCAATCTCTTCTTTGTTTGGAATAGCTCACTCACAAAACATCTACATTATCCTGTTTTGGAAGACAAAGGTAAATGGAAAATGAGGAAGAGCACATTGAGAGAAGGCAGAAATCTGAAAAATCTCTCTGAAATCTAAGGTCATTTCCTTTGTGATGAAGAAGAGTTTGAGTGTTTTAATTCTTGTCAAAAAGAGAAGTACTGTAGCAGTGGGAGAGAGTACATATGCTGAGATGTGTATAGGGTAGGATATCTGGAAACATATAGGGAAGACACACTGTACAGAATCTGGGTGTCCAGGTAGCTCCTATCTCCAGTGCTCCACAGTTATCAATGTCCCTTGGTAATATCATCACCCTGCTCTCTGCTGGGTGGCATGTCTCTGTGACTGGGCATAGCATCTCTTTCTACTTATTTTTTCCTTCAATCTTAAAATTAGTGAGCTGCTTTCTACCACCATCTACTGGACCTCAGATATTTAGCCTCTTCAAGGTCAGCAGCTGCTCTCCAATATCCATTAAGATGTATATGAGCCTGACAGGGAGGGATCTAGTTTTTTGATAATGTGTATGAAGCCTGTGAGCCATCATCCTCAGGCAAACAGCAGTCAACAAAAGCTAGCAAAATCCACTAGGCTGAGGTTCAGTGTGTCCCTTAAAATTTCTGTGTGTATCATTGATTTAAAGACCACAGCCCCAGACAAGTATCTGATTTAGCTTTGGGAAATTCCTGTTAAGTCATGTGGCATCCCTCATTAGATCTTCTAATTGTGAATTGAATTTTCATTCAGAAATGTAATCAATTTCAGGGTCCCCATTCAAAAAATCCTATGGGAATTATATGGTGCTTGGAATGCTTTAAGGTCTTAAAGATACTCTGATTCTGACATATATGGATTTTCCTCAGTTAATTATTTTGGTCTATTTCAGTTAGAAAAGTATCTCAGTATTTTGGGATGCATACTTGATTTATTCTATCTTTTCTTCAGTCATATTAAAAAAGATGTCTGTGTGCATACATGATGGATAATATTTTTATGAGATCTTAGCATTTACAAGGGAATTTGAGGTCTATCTAGTCCAACCTCCTTATTTAGTATATGGATCAGACTGAGAAAGGTAATTGCCAAGATCATAGCAATAGGAAGTAGCAGAAATGAATCTCAACCCAAGTCTTCTTATTCCAAGCCCAGAGCTCTGTTATACACTATTTCTCTTTAGCTGAGAGGAGGAAAGTACAAGGGAAACAATTATTTCCATGAATTGGCTCTATTCTTCTATTTTGCAGTTGAATTGTAAAACTAATATTTAAGTTGCATCTAGTCTTAGATGCACAATCTTTCTGTATGCTTCCAGTTCTTGGCACAGTGCCTGACACATAGTAGGTGCCCAATAAATATTTGTTGATAGATTGATTAATGCCATAGAAAGAGTGTGTAGGATTTATAATCAGAAAACATTGTAATTCAAACCTTCCCTCTGTAATTTTCAATTTTTATAATGTTGGGCAAATAGCTAAGCCTTTCATTAGATGTTCCCTGATCTGTAGAATGAGGGGATTGGACAAGATAATCTCTGAGGGTCCTTCTAGTTTTAAATCTATGAACTTCTGATCACCTGATAAACTGGGGAAATCTTAACAAAAAAATCCAGCCCAAGGTTAACAACCTGCCCAGAAATTCACCAGATGTTCAAGACTAAAATAAAATAAAATAAAACAAAATAAAACAAAGGTTAATATAGTTTCCTAATGCCACATTTAGCCAGAGAGTATCTATTCACATCCTCAAATACCTGGTTACTGGGAGTGGCCATTCCTCAGAAAGGAGTGGAGCTAAATATGAAGAACAATTCTATTCTGCAAATGCAGGTAAACCACAATAGCATACTTGGTGGGTCATAAAAGATACATTACTGTCTATGATGCCAGTTTATGGTTTTGTTTACTGGTTGTGTGATCCTGGGAAAATCCACACTTCTTTCTTTCCTCATGTATAAAATGAGAATGTTAGACTAGATAGTCTCAAAGGTTTCCTCTAGTGCTAGGATCAATTAATTTATGAAACTTTTATTGAAGACTCACTATGAATCTCTTGCACATTAGGTCTTGTGAATAGTAAGAACAGAAATGTTGTAGAAATAAAATTCATTTAACCCACTTAGAACGTACTTCCAAAAAAAAAAAGATTTGAAGTTAATTTATAAAGTTATTATATATGTATTTAAAAAGGAGCAACTAGGTGGCTTAGTAGGCCTGGAGATGGTAGGTCATGCGTTCAAATTTGTTTTCAGATACTTCCTAGTTGTGTGATCCTGGGCAAGTCATTTGACCCCAATTTCCTAGCCCTTATCAGTCTTCTGCCTTGAAGCCAATACTTAGTATCAATTCTAAGACAGAGGCAAGTTTTTTTTAAATTTTTAAATGAGATCACATAGTCAGTCTTTTGGTGATGAGCCTTTCCACATTTAAACAACTTGGTCATTGGCCAAGAGACACACTGACCCCTCTTCTGAGCCTGTAGTCCAAGTCTTTATAACTTGCTAAGACACACTAGAGATCATTGGGTCATAGGATTTAAAATGAGAAGGGACAATAGAGATCATTTATCCAACTAATTCATTTTATATGTAGGACAAAGCTCACAGTTTGGAAAAGGTTGTGTTCTATATCTAATAAAAGCATGAGTTTGGAAGAGGGTTGTGTTTAATGAGATGAAGAGTGATGACTTCAAGCTATTAGAGGTTTTATTCCTCTTTCTTTCTTCCTCTGGCTCATTTTCATGGAAGACCCAAAGAATCATGAATCTGAGAAGATGGCAGAGGGTGGGTAGCAATGAGTTTGTCTTAGGCTCAGGCAACTTGCAAGGGAAATCTCTAAAACAATGGGTGCCATTTGGCAATCAAATATTAAACAAGGAGTCACAAGAACTTTACACCCTTTAGACATAAAGAAGCTTTGTCCAGAGGTAAAGACTTTGACCTTAGTTAAAGAAGGAAATGGAGGTTAGTGTTCTATGGGCACCAATTAGACAATGTGTTCATAGAGTAGTAGATGATAGAATCATAAACATAGGTCTGAATGGGATCTTTGGGGCAAGGACTCATCCTTCTAAAGAGAAAAGTCATGTCATTGCTAAGTTAGAAGGACTGAAAAACTCTCCTTAAGAGATTTAAAAATGGCAGCAACCCCCCACCCAAAAAAATTAGTTATTTTTATTCTGGTAACTGGATATGGGAGAGCCCTGATTTTCTAAGATTTGGAGCTTTTCTGGAATTTAAGCTAATCAAGCAATATCCAAACCTCTTCTTCCTCATATATGGAAGATGCAATATCTTAAATCAGGACTTTAGCTAATTCCAAAAGCTGGAAATAAAACCAACTACCACAACTTTGCTCTGAATTGAGTCACTCTTAGAAGCTGCCATGGGACCAACAAGGCACCATCAAGCAGCAACCACTTAAGATGAGCAGGAATAATGTCCAGCAAAACTGACCTGCTATGCCTATATGCAGAAATTATAAGCCTAGCAAAGAGTACATGAGAACAGAAGGAAATAGACTCGGGTGTAGCCAGTTGACTCAGTGGCTAGAGAGCCAAGGCTGAAGACTGGATGTTCTGGGGTTCAAATATGGCCCCAGACACTTCTTAGCAAGTCACTTAACTCCAATTTCCTAGTCCTTCCTAATCTTCTGCCTTAGAACCAATACTAACTATTATAATTACTTTGTTATATAATTACTATTATATATTATATAAATATAATAATAATTACTATTATAATTACAATAATTACTTACTAAGACAGAAAGTAAGGGTTTAATTTTTTGAAAAAGAAAATAGGCTCCGTGGGAAATGTGATGGCATTAAAAAAAAAAAACAAAACACCAAACAAACTAGTATAGGAGACGTGGAGATGTGAGTTGTCCTTCCTTATAGGTACTCTCTGACCTTCCTACATGTTTGCTATTAAACTTGCCCTTCCTACATGTGTGTCCCTTTCTATGTGTATCCTTGTCACAAACGTTCAGTATATATGTGCCCATCTATACATGTTCCCTGAATGGAGCAACTCTTCCCACTGATAGTGTACATATTTGTAGGATTGTCCTTCAGATTCTAGGAGGAGATTTTCTATTATTCCTTTCCTTAGTATGCTATTTTATTAAATGTCTTTACTTTGAATTGTATCTTTTTTTGGCTCACTAATAAAAGTAAATCCTTCATTCGTGTCTGATGAGGCATGTTTTTTGGAGCAGATGAGGTCTTATGGAACACCTGGAACTTTTCTGGAGAGATCCATATGTGCTTTAGGGGTGCTCCTGGGCATTACACATAAATGAGGAAACAATAGCTAAGTCAGGGAGTTGAGGAGAGCAGATTGTTAAATTTTCCGTATGAGCCATTTACACCTCCGAAATTGGCAAACCCTCCAAATCAGGGCTTGGTCTTTTATTTCCTTGATTGTCTAGGCTTAAGAAAGTGCTAGAGGAAGTGTTAATGATGCAGAATAAATCTTGAAGTGTCTTGTGAGCCTTTTTCCTCAGAGATCCAGGAATATTATTAATATTAATCAATTACATATTATGATATTAATATTGTTATACATTTACAAGCATTCTGCTGCATGTAAGTACACATTTATGGTGCTTTCTTGGATCTTGATGTTTTTCAGGACTGGCCTTCATCTACTTCCTTTAAGTGTTCCCTTTAAGTGTTCATTCCTTTAAGAAATATTCATTTTCTTTTCATGGTCAAAGGGAGAACTTTGCAAATCTAAGATGCTTTCTTGGCCTCCTATTTTCCCCTGGCCAGTCCGGGCAGCCAAGCTTCAGGAAAATTGCAAAGGCGGCATGTGGCCAGCAGATGGTGCATTTGCCTCAAGGTTTCTGACATGACCTATTTTTCTCAAATTGTCAGCATTTCTAAAAGTCTGGGACAAAAACAATTTGCCTGGAGTCACCTCTGAGCCACTCAAGCTTGGCTTCCAACTTCAGTCATATTCCCTCATAACTGACACAAATAAAGAGTTATTTGAGAGGGGTATCTGCTCATCTTGGAAGATTCTCTTGGATGGGGTTCAGCAGAGCCCCCAGCAAGACCTTATGCTACAGTGGAAAGAATAACAGATTGAAACCAGAGAATCTTGCTTGAACTTTCTCCCTTTGTTATTTTCTACCTGCATGATTTGGAGAAAATCCTTTCCCAATCTAGCCCTCAATTTCCTG
>NC_058131.1:82543756-82633315 GCF_016433145.1 Gracilinanus agilis
GAGGAGGAGGAGGAGGAGGAGGAGGAGGAGGAGGAGGAGGAGGAGAAGGAGGTTTCTGGAGGTTACAGAAAAGTTATGAGACTAATTTTCATATATTCTTTTCTTCTTGAATGCCAGAAGGACTGTTTCATCACAGCTCCTTACATACCATAGAATTTTTTTGTAGCCTGCCTGACCCCTCTTGATTTAATCTTCATGTTTCCTGAGGGAGAGGAACCTCTCTGTCTCCATCTACAATTCTTGCTCAGCCTTTGCAGTCTCTCTGGGCAGACCTCCTGCTTCCAAGAATAACACATTTACTCTGTATTAAGTGTGGGCCAACTGTAGTATTTGAGCTAAATGCACAGCTAGGTGGCATAGTGAATAGAGGGCTGGATCTGAAGTCAGGAAGACCCATGTTCCTGAGATCAAATCCAGCCTCAGATACTAACTGTGTGACTCTAGACAAGTTGCTTAACTCTATTTGCCTCAATTTACTCATCTGTAAAATGAACTAGAGAAGGAAATGGTAAACTACTCCAGGATCTTTGCCAAGACAACCCCAAATAGGGTCATGAAGAGTCAGACATAACTGAAATGACTGAACAACAACAACAAATGGCATTCATACAGAGAAGAACATACAGGATACAGTATGAATACCGAGCAAATTTTGAGACAGGCAAAATTTGTCTTTGATATCTTTCCCTTATCAATCAATTCTCTTTCATTTTCTAGGAAGTGGATAGAGTATTTTAGAGTATTTTGGACTCAAGAAGACTCAGTTACAGCCTCAAACAACCATTTGCTGTGTAACATTGGTCAAGTCACGTATTTCTCTCAGCCTCAATTTCCTTATTTATAAAATGTGGATAATAATGGTACCTACCTCACAGAATTGTTGTGAGGATCAAATGAAATAATATATGTAAAGTGTCTCACAAATCTTAAAGCACTATATCAATTTTAGTTACTATTATTTAAAAATTACTATTATGGATAACATGTCTTCTTTTGCCATTCTTCCATCCTTCAAAGACCCAGGGTTCAAATCTTCATTTTGGTACCTAGTTCCTATGTAATCTTGAGTAAATTCCTTACTCTGGATCTCAGTTTCTTCACCTGTAAAATGAGAGAAGTGAATTAGATGCTCGCTAAGGTCCTTTCCAGTTCTAATGTTCTAGTTCTAGATTCCATTCTGTTTATTTGGCTGAGGGTAGATGCCTTGTGAGGCTGTGTTCAATTCTGGAATGGGGGGCAGAGTGAAGACAGTTCTATGAAATAAGCCAGAAAACATCCAGATAAATCACTCATATTGCCCACTGAATGTTTTATTCTAATTCCTTTGCCTATCATCTCTCTATGAAATCCTATTTCAATATTCTGGTTCTAGGTCTCATTAGTTAATACTCCCTATTCTTAGTTTTCTCTTTTTGTTGGTGGAAGTATTGCAGGAACTTTCATGGTACTCCTGGCTAAGGAAGATTGGTAGCTTTTGCTCTATGGGGACAGGTCTCAGAAGTTTATTTTGAAGAAGATGCTTCATAAACCTTAGAGTGTAAACCTTAGGTAGAAATATGAGATTCTTATCATGGAACTAGGGCATTGCTTGGGAGCAATGATAGCCCTAATACATGAACTCTGAATATAGTGGAAACTAGTATGGTAGGATTATATCATAAAATATGTGGGAGAGATTCTTAGAAGGGGTGTATATGGGGCAGGATTTCATTTTTTTTAACCCTTACCTTCTGTCTTAGAATCACTATTGTTATTGGTTCCAAGATAGAAGAGTAGTAAGGGCTAGGCAATGGGAATTAAGTGACTTGCCCAGGATCACACATCGAGGAAGTATCTGAGACCAAAGTTGAATCCAGAACCTCCTGCCTCTAGGCCTGGCTCTCGAACTACTGAGCCATCTAGCTGCCCCCATGAGGCAGGATTTCTAAGGGTAGTAGATTTGTTTTCTGTCTCCTTTTGCCTGTTGCACCTTTGCCTGAAAAATACAAAAATACAGGTTATCATAAATTCCCACTTATTCTACCCACCAAGACTGGTCAAATGGCTCCTCATTTTGTAAGTGACTGAATTTCTATACTTCATCCTGGTCCATGGGTCTAGATATTGACTAGCCCTTGCTGCTTTTCTGTCTTAGAATTGATACTAAGACAGAAGGTAAGAGTTTTAAAAAAAATCTCATCATCTATAGGAAAAGCAACAAGGCAATACATATTTTTAAAAGTGCTAGGAAAGAATAGAGTAGCTCTTCCTAGATCCTCCACTGAAGGAGGATGGCCCAGGACAGACTTCTCATCATTCCTATCCTTCTCCCTCACCCCTATGAACTTCACCCCACCACTCCTGCTCCTTCCTCCATCCCTCATCCCCTTTCAGCTTTTTGTGTTGTCTTTCCCCAGCACAATGACAGCTTCTTGAAAATAGGAACTGTCTTTTTTACTTTCTTTGAATCCTTGGTACTTAACTCACTGCCTGGCACATGGTAGCCTCTTTATACATTTTATTGATTGTCTAAGTGATTCATCTTTCTGGGTCTGAGCTTCCCGGTTCACAAGACAATATGATTATATAGCTTTAACATTCTCTCCTAGTACAAATTGTAATATAGACAAAGAGACCCAAGGAAGACAAGGAGGGGGAATTCTTTCACAGCCTTCAAAAAACCTGGTGCTTGGCATAGCATCTTAGGAATTTCTCCAGTCTGCTTCCTGGTGGCAAACCTACTCTGCTACAGTTTCCACTATTAACTGAGGGTTAATACCTTGTAGGGGATCACTAATCAAAGAGAGAAATGCACTGGGGACTTTATCCAGAGAGAAGCTTTTTGAGCTACATTGTGGTCAAATAAGACCTTCCCACCAACTGTGCCCAACTGCCTTATGGCAATTGTTTCACAGATTTGTTGGCTTTTTCCAAGTTAACATCAGCTGAGCCCAAAACAGTCTGTATAGGCTCAAGATATGAAATCAGACATCTGAATGTTAGAGCAGAATGCCTTTGTGTGTGGGAGAATGTATTTGAACTCAGAAAAGTTTGGCTGGCAAGTCCTCATTTTATGGTCTCTTCTTGCTCTCAATCTTTTCAAAATGCACCCATTACCCCTGCCCTATCAGATTGGCATATATCCACTTGAACTTTTCTTCTTGAATTGTGGAATTTTTCCTCTACTCAAATCAATATAAACTGAGGGTAGATGCTTTGTGAGGATGTGTGTGATTCTGCAGTGGGGGCGGAATGAAGACTTCTATGAAATAAGTCAGAAAACACTTAGATAAATCACTCTCATAGTGCCCATTAAATGTTTTGTTCTAATTCCTTTACCAATCATCAAAAAGAACTGTATAGTAAAAATCATAAGCTCTTCCCTTTTCCCCAAGGGCACCATATTCCTTCTTTTGGTCTTACTGTCTGGGAGTTGAAGAATGTCATTATTAATGTTACTAGCTAACCTGCCAATTGGTTACAAGGTACTGGGTTCAGGGGAATTAATTTTTAAGGAAGTTGATAACTTTGAATGAAGCTGAACTTTCTGTTTTTTAATCCCCATATATTTACATTTGTATGCATGTGTATATATATATCTATATGTGTGTGTGTGTGTATATATATATGCAGAGAGAGAGAATCATTCATAATGTGAAGGATTCATTCATTTATATATTTATATAAATATGTCTAAATGTATATAAATATACATGTATAAATGAATGAATCATTCACTCAATGTTTATGCTCAAGAACTGGCATGGTTGCTTTTAGTTTGTTTTTTGTTTTGTTTTTGTAACCATCTGTTTTGTGAGGCTTCTTCCTGAATGTTTTTTTGATGAAATCAAAACAATTCTGAGCTTGCATGACTTGTCCAAAGCAAGGGAGAAAAATTTAAGTGCCAGGCTATCTGGGAGGAGTCCTAGGGGATAATGAGATCCTTGGTTCTTTCTCAACACTTCTTAAAGTACAGAAGGGGCAGTTTATTCCACAACTCCTGGAAAAATACTCAGTTATCCATAGATGTAATCTGTTCCTGATGAGGTGTCATTGGATTTGAGAATTTTTTCTGTAATAATAAAGGAGCCAGTTAGGGATGTTTGATAGAAGGGGGAGAGAGAGAGAGAAAGAGAGAGAGAGAGAGAGAGAGAGAGAGAGAGAGAGAGAGAGAGAGAGAGAGTCTATGTTGATGAGTCTCTCTTCCAGCACAACCCTGGGGCCAAATATACACTGGAAGACTTTAAGGGGGTGTCACCCAGAAACTGGGTCCACAAAAGTCGGAGGCAAGGCTTCCCTATAGGAGGAGGTATGTGGTACCCCAATCTGATCCTGAATAAGGATAAGGTTCACACAAACCTCCTCCAATCATTTAATTTCACAGTGGTGGTCCAGCCTCAAGATGGAGGCAGCCAGACCAAGCTATGGTTCCCCTCTCCCTTGTTGTCTCTCAGGCACACTAGAGTGCTATCTGACTGTTGAATGGCTTTTTATTATTTGCTAATCAGGGATTGAGGAAAGGGGTGAAGGGCAGAGGGATTTTGGGGTGCCATCTTCACTATTCTTATGGGGTCTGTCACTTAGGTGGGTACTTTAGTGGTTCTCACTCCTAAGCTTCTCCCCTCACCCCTTCTCTTTCTCTTTTTCTGTTGTTATCCTTTTCTATAATTGTAAATTTTGACTGAAAGGGGTCTCTCAGAAAGACTGGGTAATGGGTGAAGGAGACTAAGAGATTGCTCCCAAAATGGAGTCCAAAAACTTAACTGTCTTGATAGTTGAAGTCTTGTTGGGTGAGATGTGATGGAAGGGCGATCAGAGAATCAGGGTTTCAATTTCCAAAAGAAAGATCCTCAGGAAGCCCTCAGGACTGGATCCAAGCTGGGATGTCCTCCTTTCTCCTCCCAGTCCTCTGTCCAAAGACCTCTCCTCCTCCTGCACCTCTTCCTCCTCCTCCTCCTCCTCAGAGAAATTCCCAGAATCCTCCCTGGTCTCAACTGTCAGCAACTGTCAGCAATTGCTTTCTCTGGCTCCTTTGGTCCCATCCCCCTTGCACAAATCCCATCCTTACATTTCCATATTGGTCCATAATGGAAGGTCAATCTTCAAGGCTTCTTTTTTTTTCCTTTTGATGTCACTTTAAGAGGTTTTGAACATCCCCTAATGGGGATGAGGAGTAATCTCATTCACCTCATGCTGTCTCTGAAAGGCTTTATTATCACTGACTTGTGTAATCACTGATCTCAGCCCAAGAAGAAGTCCCAAGCACAACCACAACACACAAGATTCCTTATGGAGATACACAATATGCATCTCCCCTGCTGCTTTCCTACAAGTGAAGACATATAGAGAGGAGAATAGTTACTAGGGGAGACACCCAAAATACAATCTCTTATAATGAAAATCTCCCATGGCACCCTAGAAGAGGTAGCCATTTGTTTCTTGACTTACCCCAAATACTCACCTGGGAGCTAGATGGTAGAGTTGATAGGATGCTGGCCCTAGAATCAGGAGGACTTAAGTTCAAATTTTGCTTTAGACACTTACTAGCTGTGTGACTCTGGGCAAGATTGCCCAGAAACTGTCTGCCTCAGTTTCTTCTCTTGTAAAAGTAGAAGAATAAATAGCATGTACTTCCTGGGGCTGTGAGGATCAAATGAAATAAGTTATAAAGTAGCCACTTAATAAATGTTTATTTCCACCCCCACGCACAATATCTAGATCTGAATCTCTTTTTGTAAGTAACTGAATTAGTATAGTCTTCTAAGTATTGGCAGTAGGATTCATTCTTCCATCTCTCAAAGTTTTCCTACTGTATGTTATTCCCTATATTCCAACATCAGAAGCACAGCACAGTGTATCTCAGCTACCAGTAGCTCCTGGGGTCTCCTTGCTCTAGTGCTCACCCAGCATACTGCTTTAGGCTTGGTCATGATGCTGAGTGGGGGGGTGGTGGTGATGTGGGGAGGATCTATAAAACCTTTGAGAGCTGGGAAGATATGTGTTTTGCACATTCTCCATCCTTTCCCCTTCATCCCACATCATGTCTAACACTAGATATCTAATCTAATACTGGATACAGTAGATATTTATTAAATGTTTGTTGAATGAATGAACACCTTTTTTCATGAATCTCCAGAGAGTAGAATACCTGTTTTCCCTGATCCACAAGCATCTTCTCTCTCCACTCCAATCATGGTAGTCTCTGATCTTTCCTGTTAGTGTCTTTCAGAGTCTTCCTATTACTAAATGGCTGGCCTTTTCTGTTTTTCTCAAGTACCTCCTCTATATGAAAGTGTGGTATAGTAGGAGGTGCCACATTAAGAATCAGAGAACTTGGATTTTGATCCCAGCCCTTCTTCTTACTACCTGTCTGACATTAGGCAGGCCACTCTACTTTGAGGACCTCAATTTCTTCATGTATAAAGTGAGAGGATTAGATAAGATGGCCTTTGAGATTTCCTTCCAACTCTAAATCTGTGATCTCATAATCATCTCACTGTCCCCAATCTTGCCCTAAAAATCTGGCTAGTCCTAATGCTGCCTGCAATCTGCTAGAGAGTTCATTGCTAGGAGGCATGTTATATTTATATTTATATTTTGGATCCCAAATGAGTCCATCTCTCTGTGAATAGGATTCCAATTTAGAACACTGACTTTAAGAGTTAATGGAAATACTGGTAAGATAACCCTCCAAAACAGCTTATTCTTCTACTTTAAGAATGACTTAATAGAGAGTTGGATTTTCCCAAGATACTCCCTGGCTTTTAATTTTTGGCTTATTTGGAAAAGACACTAATTCTCATGGTTTGATAATAGCTTTCTATATGACAGTACCTCTGTGGCATTGAGAAAGAAAAAATCCTAGATTCTCAGAAAGGACCTTCATGTTTGACTCCAACTCCCTTCTTTTGCAGATTAGAATAACCATATCTCAGGGTTGGATGAGACCTCAAGGCCTCTAGTCCAGCCTACAACTGTATGATGTACCCTATAAGTGGTCCTCCAAAGAGGAGTCACCTCCCAAGGCAGCACCATTGTTCTTTGGGACAACCGAGGGTGTACTAGACCTAGCTTTTAGAAATGGTTAGTGGATCATTAAATTTTCAGTGCAAGCACATGTACTTTGCAAAATGACAAAAGTTAATCAGGGCTTATATTATTGTTTTGTGAATAGACAAGAAGTGGTGGACAAAATGTTAATAACTACACTTAAAAGTGTGTCCAGCATTAGATGGTGCAGGAGTTAGATAAAGCACTGGGCCTGGAGTTCAGGAAGCCCTGAGTTCAAATCAGGTCTCAGCTCCTTACTAACTGTATGACCCTGTACAAGTCACTTAATCTCTATTTTCTTCAGTTTCTCCAATTGTAAAAAAAGAATAATAATAATACCTACCTCATGGTGCCTGGTACATAGTATCATATAAATTCCTATTCTTTCTTCCAGAGATCTGGTTGTAAAACAAACCATTACATCCCTGGATAGCTCTAATTGTTAGCAAGTTTTTCATTACTTTAAGATCTTTGTAGCTCCTATTGATTGTTCACAGTTCTGTCCTCTGGGGCCAGGCAGAAAAATTCTATTCTGGCTACTCAGGCACTTACTAGCTGTATGACCTGGGCAAATCTGTTGGCCTCAGTTTCATCATCTATAAAATGAGCTGGGGAAGGAAATGGCAAACTGATCCAGTATCTGACAATAAAACCCCAAATGGGGTCATGAAGAGTCAGACACAACTGGAATGACTGAACAACAAAAGCACAGCATATCTAGTTTGAATTGAAATAAAAAAGTAAATTGGATGCTTGGTGGTATAGGGTTTTAGATAGGTTGTTAGTCTAGTTATCAGAAGTAAAACAGGTTTGGGAAGACCAACAAGAGAAATCTAGAGGGATACCCAAATGTTGTAAAATAGGGTTTATTAAATGTAAGGGAAGGAAGGAAGGGGATTGGGATGATCTGACTAAATGTTGTAACTAAATCTCCAGCCAAAATCCGGTAGTTGTCTCCACAAAGTTGTTATTTGCTCTTTTTTTGCCCTAACAGTACATTCTCTCTACCTAAAGGTCCCAGCTCCTACAATACCTCACTAACCAAACTCCTCCCCTCCCCTTAGATGGTAATTACAGCAGGAAAAGGTTTGAAGGTAAGCGGGATCAAGGGCTCAAAAGGAAGAGGATCTCACTGACAATTGGCTTCAGCAGTTCTCTAAGAGTCTCTGTAGATCAGAAGTAACTGGACACACAAACAGGAACACAGCTGAACCAGAGGGACAGCCACAAGGAAAGGAA
This sequence comes from Gracilinanus agilis, assembly GCF_016433145.1. Classification (NCBI taxonomy): domain Eukaryota; kingdom Metazoa; phylum Chordata; class Mammalia; order Didelphimorphia; family Didelphidae; genus Gracilinanus; species Gracilinanus agilis. The sequence continues at coordinate 82,552,025 of NC_058131.1, forward strand.
GAAAATGGTCAAACCCACTCAGTCCACCTGAGGAGTTCAGACACAGACTCTCAACCTCATCCAGAGAGATCAACTGCCTGCAGGAGAAGCTCACACTGACTCTCCAGAGTTCTGGAATCTTCCCTGTCTCTGCGTTGGAAGCATTTCCTGCTTTCCCTCATTTTCCCTATAGCAAAATGTTCGGGAAAAAGTTGTCAATCTGATATTGGAGCACAGAAGAGAATGTGGGGTAGTCATTGGCATAGAGATGATTTTTGAACCTTTGGGAACTGCTAAGGTAAACAGATGATAGTATATATATATAGAAAAAAGAACAGCCTTTCACATGTCCAACAGCCTTTCAGACATCTTGAACTGGATGTCAAGAAGACATGTTAAACGCAATACTCCCAAATTGAATGAATTTTCTTTATCCTTAAACTCTCATTGGTCTCCAAACTTCCCTGTTATTGTTGAGGGCAGCACCATCCTGCTAGTCCCTAAGGTCACAACCTAGTCCTCCTTGACTCCTCATTATCTCTCACCTCCCATATCCCGTCTTTTGCCAGACCTTCTTGGTTTCACTTTTACCATCTGGATTATGTCCCCTTCTCTCCTCTGACACCACACTGGTACTGGTCCTCATTACACCTCATGCCTGTACTATGGCAATAGCCTCCTGGTGGGTCTACCTGCTTCAAGCCTCTGCTCACTCCAATCCATCCTACATTCAACCACCAAAGTGATTTTCTTTCTTTTTTTTTTTAAACCTTAACTTCTGTCTTAGAGTCAATGCTATGTATTGGTTTCAAGGCAGAAGAATAGCAAAGGTTAGGCAATGGGAGTTGAATGACTTGCCCAGGGTCACACAACTGGGAAATGTCTGAGGCCAGATTTGAACCCAGGACTTCTCATCTCTAGGCCTGGCTCTCAATCCACTGAGCCACCCAACTGCCCTCCCAAAGTGATTTTCTTAAAGTGCATATCTAGCCACATCAATAAATCTACTCAGTAAACTCCAATGGTTCCCCCATCAACTCCAGGAGGAGATACAAAGTTTGGCATTCAAAGCTTGTCATGATCTGACTTCCCTTTCCTACCTTTCTAGGCTTTTTACACTTTACTCCCTGTTTGGCTCAGTAACACTAGCTTCGTGGCTGTTTCATAAGCAAGACCCTCCATCTCTGCCCTGGCCATTTTCTTGGGCTGTCCCCCATGCCTGGAATATTATTCCTCTTCACCTCCACATGCTGGATTCTCTGATTTCCTTTAAGTGCCAAGTAAAACCCCATCTTCTACAGGATTTTTCCTGATTCATCTTAATTTTAGTGCTCTCCTTCTGTAATTTCCTGTTTATCCTGTATATTTTGCTTCTATGTATTTGCTTGTTTGTTGTCTTCCCTATTAGCTTGTGAGCTCCCTGAGGATAAGGACTGTCTTTTGCCTCTTTTTGAAACCCTGGCACATAGCACAGTCCTTGGCACATAGAGACCCTTAATAAATGCTTAAGGAACAGTTAGGTTTCTCCGTGGTTAGAGACCAGGGCTGGTGATGGAAGGTCCTGGGTTCAAATGTGATCATAGACACTTCATAGTTGGGTGACCCTAGGGAAATAATTTAATTTTACATTGCCTATCCCTTCCTGCCCTTCTCCTCTGGAACAGGTACTTAGTATTGATTTTAAGACAGAAGGTAAGGTTTTTTAAAAAATGCTTATTACTTGACTGACTGACTGAACCAATAATTAGTGGAGATGTAAGGATTTTTCTCTATCTCTCAGTTTATGTCTCTGTCTCTGTCTCTCCCTCTCCCCCCCATCCCCCGCCTCTCTCTCTCTGTCTCATTCTCTCTCCTTTCTTTCTCTAACCCTTATCTGTGTATTGATTCCAAGGCAGAAGAGTAGCAAGAGCTAGGCAATAGGGGTTAAGTGACTTGCTCAGAGTCACATAACTAGGAAGTTGTCTGAGGCCAAATTTGAACCCAGAACCTCCCATCTCTAGGTCTGGCTTTCAATCCACTAAGTAATCTAGCTGCCCCTATAAAGATTTCTTGACCATTTTCTAAAGGGTAAGAGATATTTAGATATTGTTAGCAACAGAGAAGAAACTAGTAGGTGAGGAAAGATTTAGTCATGGGGGGGGGTATGATAATGAGGGAAATCTACAGCAGATGACAAGAGGGAATCAGTCATATTCATCCTTGCTTTGATTTACCTCTTTTCTAGTGCAAGTTAGGGAAATAAACATTTATAGACTATAAACTGTGTGCCAGACACTGTGCAAGTGCTGCTTTTCCCCCTAAATATTATTTCATTTGAATTACTTTTGTGACTCTGCTGTAGCTTAATTAGACTCATTATAGTTTTTTGCTTGGCTTCTGAGTCACTTGGAATTTTTAATTCTTCTAAGACTTTGGTGTTCCCTATTCACATCATTAGGAGAATATCAGCACCAAAATGGTGGGCTCATCTTGGTTCAGGGAACAATTTAAGATGATCAGATTTGCTATAGGATTTTCTAAACTTTTAACTCTTCCTATTCAATTCTGGCCTTAGACTAAATGCCCATCTGTAATATCTCTCCAAGAAAAGCATCTCTCTCTCTCTCTCTCTCTCTCTCTCTCTCTCTCTCTCTCTCTCTCTCTCTCTCTCTCTCTCACACACACACACACACACACACACACACACACACACACACACACAGGTGAGTGTACACAGACAGCTAGCTGTGATTAGAGCAATTAATGAATCCTCTGAAGTGGTCACACTAATTCAAGTTTAAAGTTATAACTGTAAAATAGAGTAATTGGTTTCTATCTAATGGAAATAGGCTGTAAAAATTTTAATAATGCAACAACTTGAGGGGATTCATTATTTGCACTAATAGGAAATCTAGCTATATGCTTGTGTGTAAGCATGCACACATTTATAAACTTATATAAGTATGTGTACAGATTTTTGTATATGTACAGAAATGTGTAGAATGCAAGAAAGAAAGAACTAAAAAGCATTTATTAAATACCTCCAGGCACCATGCTAGGTATCTATGAGGATAAAGAAGACAAAAGAGTGATAGTCCTTGCCGTCAAGGAGTTTAGGGCTCCTAATAGGAGGAGACAACATATCCAGGGGAATGGTGGCTAAGGAAGGTTAAAGTCTAGGAGATGGAGAGTGGAGTCACAAGAAATTTGAATGGTGTGCCCTTTCCAAAAGTGATGGCAGCATTGCTTTCTCAGAGCAAGAAAGCAGAGGGGATGAGAGAGGCACACTCAGCCTGGCAGGAAAATGTTGAGTGAGGTGGATAGGAAGGCTGGATGAGGTACCCCTCTCTAATCAGCATGGCTCAGGGGCAGGAGCTAGGAGTGTTTACAGCAAGATTGGCAACATAGGTACGCAGTATGGCAAGAAGGTGGAACAACTCAGGGGGCCCCATGCTCAACTACATGCAATATAACAGACAATATTCACTCTTCTTTGTTTTCCAGTGTTCATTAGATTGTAATCTCATTGAGGGCAGGGACTGCTTTTTACCTCCTTTTGTATCTCCACTTCTTAGCACAGAGCCTGACATGAAATGTTTATTGATTGGTTGATTGGATAGCCAAGGCATCCATCCTCTTTGGATTGACAGTAGATCTTGCTGAGGATGTTCTATAGTGTTCTGAGGCTTTAGACCCATAAACTACAATGTCACCTGCAAATAGGAATATCCAGAGGACTTCTTTCTAGATGGGAATCTCTCTTCCATTTTTACTTGATGTAGAGAATCCTTCATGGAACTAGCTGACAAACACCTTGGTTAACATATGTCTCTCTGTTTTACATCTTTCATGTGATCTACAAATATTTAGAAGATTATTAAATGAAGTTATCTCCTTGGTTCAATAGGAATCGTGTATGATAATGATATATTCAATAGGAACAGCTTTTCTGGGCCTATAAGGTTTGATTTTGCTCTACTGAAACATGTGTTTCTGCAGTCAATAAACATCAAACACAGAAGGGACTTGGATATCTCTTAGTCAACTGTCACTGAGGAGAAAACTGAGTTTTGATATAGAGAACATCTGTGACATCTTACTTGTTTCTATCCCATATTTCATTTTTGTTGTTCAGTCATTTCAGTCATGTTCAACTCTTTGTGATTCCTTTGGAGTTTTTCTTGACAAAGATACTGGAGTGGTGGGGGGCAGCTGGGTAGCTCAGTGGATTGAGAGCCAGGCCTAGAGACGGGAGGTCCTAGGTTCAAATCTGGCCTCAGACACTTCCCAGCTGTGTGACCCTGGGCAAGTCACTTGACCCCAATTGCCTACCCTTACCATTCTTCTGCCTTCGAGCCAATACACAGTATTGACTCCCAGACGGAAGGTAAGGGTTTAAAAATAAAATAAAATAAAATAAAATGGAAGCTAAGATGTTTTTTAAAAAAAGATACTGGAGTGGTTTTGCCATTTCCTTCTCTAGCCCATTTTTATAGATAAGGAAACTGAGGCAAACAGTTAAGTGACTTGCCCAGGGTCACAAAGCTAGCATATATTTGCAACTGGATTCAAACTTGGGACTTCCTGATACCCAAGCCCAGCAATCTATCCACTGTGTCATCTAACTGATGCCAACTAACTGTGCCTATCTAACTGTGCCAACTAACATCTAACTAACTAAAAGATTTTCATTAAGGTTATCTTTTCATTAAGGATACCAAAGTCAAATTAGTAAGTATTTATTAAGCGTTTCCTACATGTTGTACATTGTGTACAAAGAAATTAGATACAATTTTCTTACAACTTCAGTTCCTCCCAGTACTCAGGCTTACAACGTAGGTGTCATTTTAGACTCCTCACTCACCCCATATCCAATTTATTGCCAACTCCTTTCAATTTTGTCTTTGAACATCTCTTGTATAAACCTTCTTTTCTCTTCTGAAACTGCTATCACCCTGGTACAAGCCCTCATTGCTTTATGCCTACACTATTGCAATAGCCTCTTGGTTCATTTCTTTGTCTCATGTCTTCTCATTCCAGTTCTAGTGAGGATGACTGAATCCTTCTCTAAGATGGTGGTTGTGGGTTGGGTGGGAAGTGGAACCAGTGGAAGGTAAGACAGTGCTCCCATTCTCCAGGATCCTGTGTCTATTTGCTTGTTGTTGGCAGCTGGTCAGCAGTTGTTAATGGTGGTGGAGGAATGTGGGTGCTCTTTGGCCAGTGATTTCTCTCCTCAACAATGGCTGGGGAGGCTGAACTGGAACAACATTTATTTGTAGGGCACTTGTTCAGTATCAATAGTATACTATTCTCAAGGGTCTTGGGAGAGGGTGCAAGAAGAGTCTCAGGGGAGACAGTGGTTACGGTGGTGCTGGTATTGGTTTAACTTTTCTGACACATGCTCCTGTTAAAAAAGTACTTTGCTGCTTCCATGCTTTAATGGTAGCAAGACATGGCGTGCAATAGTCTTTGAAGACTTAAAAATGGATTATATCTAGAGGGCAACAGAAAGGTCTTTGACGGATATGGGCATGTTACTACATATAACCAAGGAGGAACTTCAAAGAAGAGCAAAAGTAAACAATGTTATCAAAGAATTATATGGTAGGAAAAGAAGGTGGGACAGTTTGTGGCAAGGACAAAGGATGATAGATGGACAGCCAAAATGTCAGGAGAAAGCAAGGAAGGCATCCAAGATGTTGCATGGATTCTCTGTGATGAATTTATCAGAGGACATAGGCATGAATCTCAAAGAAGTGGCAGATATCAATTGGTCGTGATCTTCTTTATTTACGAGAATTCTCAAAGCAATGAAATTATCTGTTTGAGTATTTATGTAATTGAGTGTTTACTCAAATGCTATGATGATGCCCCCTTGTGGTGTGAGTAGAACCTTAGGATCTTTAAGTCTGCCCACAGAGCACAAACTGTGGGAGGATTCCCATGCTGGATAAGCTTTGGGGATGGTTCTGACATCAGATTTAGTCTGTTTTTTGAGGTTCAATCTAAGTAAAAGTAAGAGAAACTCATCACTGGTAGACTAGTCACTTGGTGATGAATTCTCTTTTTGTTACCATTTATTTTTATTTATAGATATAAAACATAATATATAACATAACAATACTGTGATACATATTTTGTTATTAATATGTAATAAATTATAATAAATATGCTTATCCAAGGAAACAAATTCTCACATTAGCTATATCCAAAAATTGTCTCACTTTTTTTTTGCCCTCCCAATCCTTCCCTTTCTCCAATAAGGCAGGTAATAGGATATAAATTGTATGTATATTATCATGTAATATATATTTCCCTGTTTCTCATGTTGCAAAACAAGGCACAGATTACTTACCCTAGAGAAAAATTTATGGAGGAAATAAAGTGAAGAATGATATGTTTCAATCTGCTTTAGGATTTCATCTCTTCCTTTTATGGTGGTGGATATCCTTTTCATCATTAATCACTTCCAGTTGTCTTTAGCCTTGTTGATAATAGCCGAATCACTCACGGTTGATACATTGCATTATTGTTGCTGTGTACAACATTTATCAGATTCACTTCACTTTGTATTGCTTTATATGTCTTTCCAAGTTGTTTTTTTTTTGTGATCCTCTTGTTTTTCATTTCTTATGTTATGGCACAATAGTATTCTATCTCTTTAAGTTTTTAGTTCTTTTCTACCACGAAAAGAGCTACATAAATATTTTAGAACATATAGTTTCTTTTTTCCTTTTTCCTTGATTACCTTATGAAATAAATCTAATAGTGGTATTACTAGATCAAAAGAGATACCATTTTATAACTCTTTGAGTACAATCCCAGATTGCTTTCCAAAATGATTGGATCAGTTCACAGTTCCACCAACAACGTATTAGTGTCTTCATTTTTTCATATCCTCTTCAATATTTGTCATTTTGCCCTTTTATCATTTTAGTCAATATGATAGGTGGGAGATGATATCTCAGAGGTGTTTTGATTTGCATTTTTCTAATCAATAATGATTTAGAGCATTTTCATATAGTTATATATAGGTTTGATTTCTTCATCCAAAAACTGTCTATTCATGTCTTTTGACCATTTATCAATTGGGAAACTGTTAAAATTCTTTGAGCCGGACACAAAGAAAAGCACAAGATACCCCACCAAACTATGCAGCTCCTTACATTTCTATAATAATGGTGGCAAACAATGTTGAGTCATTTTTCAGTCATGCCCATTCATGACCTCATTTGGGGGTTTTCTGGAAAAGACTCTGAAGTGGTTTGGCATTTCCTTTCCTAGCTCATTTTATAGATGAGAAAACTGAGGCAAACAGGGTGAAGTGATTTGCCCAGGATCACCCAACTAGGAAGTATTCGAGGTCAGATTTGAATTAAGAAGAGGAGTCTTCCTAACTCCAGGATTGATCTTCTGTGCCACCTACCTGCCCATGAACAAGTCTTTAAGGTAGGGCAAACCAAGATTGTACAAAGTAGTTTTGCTATCTTAGTTCCTTGTTCAATCATGCCAATCCATAAAAGCCATCAAAATCAGACAACTCATTCACTATTTCTATGTAAATAAACTAATCTGAGAATTTGACTGATTTGAATCTATTTAATAGACTTGACCAGTCTATCAAATCAAACTGCTTGGTGTTACCAGATAGTCGTACTACTAATTATGATAGCAATATGAATATTGGAGTTCCCGTCTTAATACTAAGTAACTGGTGTTAGATGTTTTTTATGTCCAATGAGAAGTGGCTCTTTCCTGCCGAAATTTGATGCTGTTTTTGCTAACATGTCCAGTGTGTATTTATATTTTGTGAAGCTACCCAGGGCCTGCCTCTTTAGTGTGAATACTAAATCATTTGTGATGATTTAGTATTTAGAAATGATGATTTCTGCACAGACTCACTCCTGTCTCATTGGCTGAATTCCTGGGAAGAGAATTCTGACAGATGGCTTATTATAATGATTTGTTATTCCTGCTCATAGAAAGCATCTCAGAATGGAAACAAATATGCATCTGTAGGTATATCAAACTTTCAACCATGAGGGCTTCTATGTTAGAAAATGACCCCTTCATTTATTCCCCAAAGGCAGAAAAAGTGTGAACATACGTGTACTCCTTGTGTGAAAAGATGTTTCCATTTTCTTTCATTTTAAGGAGCCCCCAGCTGTATGAATAAATCAGGTGCCTTCAGAGGAGTCTGCCGAAGCATCTGTAGAAGGACTGGAGTGAGGTTCAGAAGCTAGCTTGTCAGTATGGGGATGTCTTCCTGTGCTGGATAAACCCTGCCTGGAGGCTCACAAATACAAGCCATTGTTCTGATGTGTGTCACAGGGATGTTATAGAATCGAGTTTTCAGGAAGGGAAGGAAGTGGTTGGCAGGCAAAAAGGGGCCTTTTTCCTAATGAAGATTTAAGGCATTGCCTTGAAAAGTAGGTTGCTTTGGGTGACCTGAACAGCTGTTCCTTTAAAACCAGCCCTATTCCAACTGTCAGAGAAAGAGAAATCGGGAAGGTAGAAGCTGAGCCACAGGAATTATTCCCCTTCATCTCCTGGCACCGAATGTTTGCATTTTATTCTTTGACACAGAACAGGCACGCTTAGTGACCGTGATGGTATGGAGGCTTATTTGTTTTTACTGTAGCATGTTATATTATCATTAGTCAGGCTAACTTAGAAACAAAACAAACAAAACAAAACACACCTGGGAAATCTTATGAAAGGGTCAGCCCCAGCATCTACCTGATTTACTCCATGGCAAAAGCAGAAAAGAGCTATCTGGGGAATTGATCTTGTTATTTCATCCCTGGTGATTAGTTTCTTTAGTTTAAAGTTATATGTACATTTAGATCATGGTCTGGCTGCAGATGAATGCATTTTTATTTGCTTAAATGCAAATAAGAGAAAAATGGCCCTTAGACTCAGGGATGTCCTGGCAAATGTTTAAAGCCTAGCTTCCTGCCACCACCCCCTGCCCCCCCAGCAATGTTAGCAGGTCACACTTCTAAATTTGATCTGCTTTATTAACATTTTCTCCATCACCTTCTTAAGTCCATAAATTAACCAAACGATAAATCAAATACTAATCTGTAGCATTTGCCAATTTCCACAGTGTAAGTACTTACTCTGAAAATTTGGCAATAGACTCTCATGGGTTTGAGCTGGCTCCAGCATCCCCCTGCTTGGAGGTCATCTAATCCAATCTGCAGATTTTACAGAAGAGGAAGCTAGAGCTCAGGGAGTGACATGTTCAAGATCACACTGGTAGTACCAGAGGTGGAACCTGACACCAAATTCTTTGACTCCAAATCCATCTTTTTTCCTTCCCTTCCCTTCCCTTCCCTTCCCTTCCCTTCCCTTCCCTTCCCTTCCCTTCCCTTCCTTTCCTTCCTTACTCCCTTATTCTCTCCCTTCTTGTTCTTATTCTCCTTCCAAGTATGAGAAGACTGTAGTGTCCAAGAGTGAAGGGAAGACAACCATAACTCCTGATCTTGGAGGATACACCTTAAAGTGTAAAATCACTAGAAAATCCTGCCATGTCATGGATATTCATTATAGTGTGAAATTACCTTAAATTAAGATGAAGAAATAAAAAACAATAGAAAAAATGTTGAAATTTTACCTCAATGAATAAATGAATAAAAGTTTCCTTTGATTTTTAATATATAATATAGAAACATAATATATAATATGTAAATATATGCATATTTAATATAGAAATGATAATTTTTAATTTTAATAGAATTTCTTTACTCTTTACATAGTCTCAATCCCTTCCTGCTCTTCCTGCATCACAGAAAGCATCACTCAGAAGACATATATATATATATATTTTTTTCCATTTTTCATTTCATCCTTTGGAATTTTCATTTCATTCACAATTTATTCTTCTAGTATTAAATCTGTAACTGTGTATAATGTTTTCTTGATTCTACTCATTTTACTATTCATTATCCCTTATAGTTCTTTCCAAGTTTAAAAAAAATTAGTCTGCTCATCATTTCTTATGGCACAGTAGTATTCTATCACAATTATATGACATAATTTGCTTAACCATTTCCCAATTGATGGGCAATCCTTTAATTTACAGTTCTTTGCCACCACGAAGAGCTACTATAAGTATTTTGCTACATATGGGTTCTTTCTCTTTGCCCTGATCTCCTTAAGGAAACAGACCTGGGAGTGGTATTGCTGAGTCTAAGAATATAGACCATTTTATAATTCTCTGGGTGTAATTCCAAATTGCTCTCCAAAATAGTTGGATCACTTCACAGTTCTACCAAAAGTATGTTAGTATTCCCATTTTCCTATATCCTTTCCAACTATTGTCATTTTGCCCTTTTGTCATTTTAGTCAATCTGACGGATGTGAGATGATCTCAGAATTGTTTTGGTTAGCATTTCTCTAATCAGTAGTGATATAAAGTATTTTTTCACATACCTATATATAGCTTTTATTTCATTATCCCCAAATTGTCATACCTCTTTCCTACTTATCAATTAAGGGGGATGACTTTTATTTTTATAAATTTGAAAAAGTTCTCTATAGATTATATGAGACCTCTCTCTGAAAGGCTGTCTATAAAAATCCACCCCCACTTTTTATGCTTTCCTTAAAACAAAAAAAAAATTCATTTTATTTGTACAAAAACATTTCATTTTAAAATATTTAAAATTATCCATTTTATATCTCAAAATGTTCTTCATCTCTTGTGGATTCATAAATTCTTATCCATATAGCTGATGGATAATATATTCTCTGTTCTTCTAATTTAATATCTCCTTTTATGCTTAGGTCATGTATCCATTTTGATCTTAGAATAACTTTTATTTATAATTTATTTATTATTATTATCTTAGAATAAACATTTATTTAGAGCTTGCTATATGTTAAGCACTGGAGTTACAAACATGAAAATTAAGGCAATCTCTGCTCTCAAGGAGCTCACATGTGTGTAGGTGAAAAAATTTGCCACACCTGAGCTACATTCCCAGCATCCATTTAAGTTAGGTTCTCATTTGACATACAAGGTCTTGGGAGATAAATTTGGCAGAGACCCATGCTGCAGGGCTCTTTTTTGGGAGCTCGTTGTGAGTTTTTGGCTCTCTTTGCTTTGCTCACTTTACTGAAAGAATCCTTTTCCTTTTCTTTCCCTCCTCTTTTTGTTTATTATTAAATTACACACACACACTCACACACACACACACACACATATAAACACTCGGAGTTTATTCATTTTTACTCCTACACGTTAACGGGGAAGACAATACATAAAGTTTCAGCTGCGGGTGAAATTTTAAGTCTCATGGTCCTTAGAGTCCAGTGGTAAGTATATGTTAATGCTTCTCCTTAAATGTGATTTCCACTGATAACATTACATTGAGTTCAGATATCACACCATTTTGATAGTGCCAAGGATGTTGATGAGAACTTTCTTTTCTGGGTCTTTAATAGATGTGTCTGTAGTCTCTGCCGGGTGAGTTTCTAGGCTGTAAATGCACAGAGATGCTTCCTAGATGACTGAGGGCTCTGGCAATGCTATTTTCAGGACTTTGGGATTCAAGGCTTACTCCATCAGGTTCTGAGAAATTCACAAATAAAAAGGTAAGGGAAGAGACCACAGATCAAGATGAGCATTTTCTCATCAAGGACTATGATTCAAGTCTCAGAATCTTCCAAGTAGTATAGGAGTCCAGAGGTAGTAATGAAGGGTAGTTTTGGTTTTATGGGTTTTGTAACTCAAAGGCAGCTCAGATGGTGGTCAAAGTCATGGTAATGGTGTTTTGACTTTCCTGGCCCATCTTGCCTTCTGTATGTCCTTTAGGGAGCCTTCGTGCTTCAACTGCACTGCCTTGCCTGCCCTGTGAGTGGGAATTGGTTGGTAGTTTGTGGGGATAGCTGACCTCTTCTTTATAGGAGTTGCTTCTCCCACAATGGTCATGAAGGCTGGCCTCAGAGTAGGGCTGGTAGGTTAGGGAGAGCTGTCACTCCCAGGGCTCTTGTGTTTATCTGTCTATTGGTGGCAGCTGGGCAGCAGACGTAGGTGGTGTAGAACATGAGTCCTTCTCCATAATGATTTTTCTCTTTAATGACGACTGTAGGAGCTGGTGGTTTGGGAGCATCCCTAAATTCCCAAGGCTTTTGAGTTCATGGCCCTGGATTGTCTCCATCAGTATTGAAGGTGGTTAATATGGTGGTGATAGGTTGATTTTCCTAGAACAGTGATGGGCAAACTTTTTAAAGAGGGGACCAAAGGAAAGGAAATGCTCATCTGTCAGTCTGTTTCTAAGGCAACATTTTCGAAATTTCATTGTATTGCATCCTACTCATTGTATTTGTCAGATTAGGAATAATGTCACACGGCTGGATAGAACATTTCAGGGGGCCTCATCTGGCCTGCAGGCTGTAGTTTCCCCATCACTGTCCTAGAACATTACTGCCTTGACCTTTTCACTCTTTAGGTTATTTGGGAGAAGGAATTGTTCCCTAAATGAACACATACACAGAACCAGAAGTAAGGTTTCAATGTGAAAACAAAGGGAAAAAATACCTAACGAGATAAAGGAAAGTCTCCACTTTTGTTAGGATGTTGGAGAGTATAATCGTGTAATACAGACAAAAAAGGGAACGTACATTTGGGGCCAAGTAACAGACATAAGGCTTTTGCAGGTAACTGGCTTGGGGAAGTAATGTTGCACAGTGAATAGAATACTGGATCTCCTGTAAGGAATACCTAAGTTCAAATCTAGTCTCAAATATTTGCTGACTATGTTAACTTGGGTAAGTCAATTAAGAGTTGGCTGCTTCAGTTTTCTGATCTGTAAAATGAGGGCAGTAATAACATCTACCTCCCAGGGTTGTTGTAATGATAATATGAGGTGATGTTTGTAAAGCTCCTTGTAAACTTTAAAATACTATATAAATGCTGTATTATCTTCCAGGAGAGAAGAGATCTGGACCCTCAGAGACGGAAATCGTTACCTGTCCTCTGAAGAAGGACCATGTGGATATGTAAGTTCTGTGAGGTGAAAGATCATCCATAACTAGTTGAATGACTGGACTTAAGGAATAGTGAGTTATTCATGGTTCATTTCCAGATTCCAGTGAAGTAAACCAGAGATTTCTGTTTAGTCCTGTGCCTTTTAAAAAATAACAAAACTTTTTATTAAATATTTGAATGGCTACTGTGTCATGGTAGTTCATGGGTCCTCATCAGGAAGCCTTTCCTTTAATAGTCAGCCAGTAGACCCAATTAGCTCATAGCAAAGATATTTACTAAGATGGCCTAGAAAGAATAGTAAGCTAACATTCTCCCCACAATCTAGAGTAGATTCTTCCACGAGTACATATAGTATCACTGGGAAGAATTGGCACAAATGAGGTACTCTGATAGGGAACACATATGGCTAAGGCAACTCACACCTCCAGTACCATAGAGCCTCCCTAAGAGTCTTGATTTTGTGGCTCGTGGTTTTTGCTGGGGTGGGTGGGGAGTTGCTCAGCTGGATTGCCAGAGCATAGCAATCTTCTCTAAATATCGACTGTCCCCTGAAGAAAGATGAACCCAGCCTTCCTCTGGGAGAGTGAGATCAGAGGGAATTTATGTCTGTGGCTCTCAATCATTTGATAATTTATTTCCTTGGATCTTTGTGGTCAGCTATCTAATACCATGCTAGACCCTAAGCCTTTGAAAATGCCACTGAATCAAATTCCCTTCCACCATCTTGAATAACTTTAGCTCTCTGAGAATATGCAAGCATTTGGAAGATAATTCCTCATTCTTACCTTAGGATCTCAGACAGAACCATGAAATCTCTTTGATCACATCTGAATCTATACATTCAATGATCAACACTTACCTGAGAGTGAGTAGAAGGCTAGCATTGGACTTAGGAAGACTTAGGTTCAAGTCCTGCCTTTGACACATTCTAGTTAGGTGACTTTGGACAAGTCACTTAACTTCTAAACAACACAGGTAAGACTCAAGATTAATAAGTTACACAAGAGAAGTTGACTTTCCATGAAGAAACTTCAAAGACGAAACTTTCTTTGCTTTAATAAAATTAAAGGTTAATCCTTCCTCCATCTGCCCCCTCACAAGAAGCAAAAGTTTATGAACATGAAATATTTTTTAAAGCATTTGACTACTTTTTAAATTCTTAAAGCCTCTGAAAAATATCTTAGAAGCTAAAAACCAGAGAATACAAATGAAGCTTTAGAACATAGATATCAATATGTGCATCAAGGAAAAAAAAAGCCTGCACTCATCAAATCCCGATAGTACCTCTTGTTCTATTTCTGTTCAATTCTCTCAGATTTCTTTAATCTTTGTGTTTCAATTGGCATTTTAGTAATTAGTAAATCAATCAGCAAGTTTTTGTTGCTGTTCTTCAGTTGTTCTCATCGTGTCCAACCCTTTGTCATCCCATTTGGGTTTTTCTTGGCAAAGATATTGGAGTGGTTTGCCATTTCTTTCTCTAACTCATTTATAGGTGAAGAAACTGAGGCAAAAAGAGTTAAAAGGGTCACATAGCTATTAAGTTTCTGAGGCTAAATTTTTTTTTCCTGAGGCTAAATTTGAACTCATATCTTTATGACTCCAGGCTTGGTACTCTATCCATTGTACTTTTAATTGCCCAAGCTTTTAAGTGCCTACTAAATGCCAGGTATTGTGTTTATATTTCTACTTGATTATTAATGTGGTCTGACCTCTTTAATTTTTTATTTTATTTTTTGAAACCCTTACCTTCCATCTTAGAATCAATACTGTATATTGGTTCCAAGACAGAAGAGTGGTAAGGGCTAGGCAATGGGGGTTAAGTGACTTGCCCAGGGTCACATAGCTGGGAAGTATCTGAGGCCAGATTTGAACCTGGGACCTCCTGTCTCTAGGCCTGGCTTTCAATCCATTGAGCTACCCAGCTGTCCCCTCTTACCTCTTTTATAAAGAAAATGCATAGAGCTGATCCTGACCCTGTGTCAGGGAATGCATGTCACACGATTCTAATGACCATCTGGTATAGTGGGGACTATTACCTAACTCTCTGCATGAGGCCCATTATAGGTGACCATACAGGCCATCCTGGCTGGAGACAGGTTTCTGGGTTGGGATCTTGGCCAGAATGGATTTCCAGCTTTTTCTTTTGGAGAATATTCTTTGTTCCAAACTTTAGTCAAATGACCTCATTTCTAGGAGATGACTGTCCTTGGCTTCTTATTACATGCTGTGTCTTTTTCTCACCTTAATTATGATTAATTTATCAGGAAAAATACTTCTGGAGTTTCTCTAAGAGGACTTTTACTCCTTCTCTAAAAGGTCATTGAACATATAAGAGCTGGACACACTATGAGAGGTAGCATTACTTTGGTGGATGGCCCTGAAGTAAGGACAAACTTGATTTGGAGTCCCATCTCTGACCCATCCTGGCTTTGTGATGTGAGGGAGTTATTGTGGCTCAGGAGATCCAGGAAAATCTTAAAGTTTATAAAATGCAGAATGATTGCTTAAGAGAGGGAGTTTCCTCAATGAGAAGTCTATGAATTCACAGGTTTAGACAAAAAAAAAGTTATAGAAGGCCCATAATAAATTTTTCCAGGCTTCTAGGCATTGTAAAATAAGAGGAATCTGCCCCTAATTTATAAGAGGATACTCTCCTCCAACTTGATTGAATAAAACACTTTATAGCTCACAAAACATAAACTTCATAGGTTTAAAAGTGATTTCCTCATAACAACGTACTTTGAGGGTAGATTGGGATTTCCTTTGCTCCAGCCCTCTCAGGCTTCATCAAGGAGCCAAGGGCTCTTTCTTAGGGTGTTTCTACATCCCCAGGCTCTGGCTAAAATAACAACTCTGTGAGATGGGTAGTATAAGTTTTGTTGTGTATACTTTGAGCCCTAGTTTTCTAATGTATAAAATGGATAATAGTCCTTGTAACACCTACCTCCCAAGGTTATTGTGAAACTCAATTGAAATAATGTATGTAAAACATTTTACAAACTTTGAAGCTCTGCTAGAGCCAATCTGCCAAGCATTCAACCTTCACTGTAAAGAATGCAATTCTCTTGAGCTGGCCATGTTGTTCAAATGCCAAATGTATGTTTCCTAAAAGACTGGAGAATTCACACAAGGCAAGCACTCACAAGCCCATCAGAAGAAGGAATACAAGGACACTCACAGGGTCACTCTGATGTTGGCACAGGATGGTCCAGCATGGTGTGCCCACATCAGTGAAGGTGTTATGTTTGCTCAATGAGCAAAGCAGAACTGCAGGAGCTCATAAAAGAAACCTGAAAAGAGCAAATGTAGAGACATCTTCATCCCAAACGTTTGTATGAACTCACTGTGCCCAACTTGTGGTAGAGTCATTGGATCTCATATTGTTCTGACCAGACACAGTTGGACATACTGTACATTGCCCCCAACATAGTGATGTCATTTTGATCCTCCAAGTAGGAGGGACAACAATAAAGGAGCATAACTTAATGGACTGAGCTGTTTGTTCTCAGAGCCAGGAAGACCTAAGGCAAGTCCTATCTCTGACACATACTTGTGGAAAATTAATATTGAATTGGAATATTTTTGTGAAATAATTTTCCTTTTAACCCACCCAAGAAAAGTCTGATTCTAAGGTCAAGTTGAAATAGTCTCTCCTTCAGGATATAAAATTGGGTGGGTATTCTCTTCTTTTATTTAGATCTTAAAAGGATGAAATGATGAAGGGCAGGGCAAATCCTGACCCAAGGGTGAGATTTGAGGAAGCCACCAAGCTCTAGTAACCATGTTGGACTTCATGTGGCTGAATGTGTTGGCATCTTCTGGGTTGAAGCAAAGACTCTCTCCCCTTTTGTGATAAAATAATAAGGGAGGAGTTGGGGTCTTTAAGTTTACCTTTTCAATGGCTATTTACCAATCAGAGATGTCTTGGAATGTCAAGGGGAAGGACTAAGTGATGAGATCACAAGGGATATATATTGACCTGCATGAGAGAGTTTAGGATTTTTTGCCCTGCTCTTTTGTGCCCATCCAGATTACGGAAGGAGTCAACTGGCCAGTTTAGATTGTCTTGAGGAGCTTTTTTAATAAATTAATTTAAAATTAAGAAATATTGCCTCTCAAGAATTTCAGTCATTACACACTAAATGTGTGTCCCTTGATGAACTCATTGATTTCATGGTGCTTTAGACAATTCTTTCAGATTATAAATTGTCGAGAAGATTCATTGATAGAGAGACTCTCCTATTCAGGAGTTCCCTGTTTGAATTAAATCATAAGTAGAGTCCCTATCCCTATCATTGTTTTTATTTCCATTTTACAGAAAAAAAAAGAATCTAGGTCTTGTCCTTGGTCACTTGGTAAGTGAACATCAGAACCAGGATTTGAATTCAAAATTTCCATATCTTGAAAATTTTTCCTTATATCTTACCGTCTTTTCATATCATGCTATTTATCTCAAAAGAAAATTATTTAGCATATTTACATAATGAATCAATATTTATATGACATTTCAATATGTCAGGTGCCATATAGAATACTGAATTGAACAGTATACTTGGATCTCATGACCTGTGTGGAGGTGGAGATAAGCCCCAAATATAGGAATCAAGTAGGAATGAATGAACTTTTGAGAAAATCAGTTTGTCATCAGACTGCTGAGTTCTTTGGCAATGAATGAGTTGCTTTGTGTTCATAGCAATGGAATCTCTTTAGCCTCCAGTCTTAGCTCCTTCAAAGAAGACTGAAACTCTTTTACATTCAGATGAATCAGTAGTGTAAGGATTGTCTGGAGGCAGATTGGTTGTTGTTCTTGGTACTTGAAGAGGACTAAAATGACGTCACTATGTTGGGGTCAAAGTACAATGTGTCTGACTATGGCTGATTAGACAGATATGGACTCAGAAGATTCCAGCACAAGTAGGGCACAAACAGCCTATATGAATATTTGGTATGAAGGTGTCTCTAAATCTGTGCATCTCATATTTCTTTTGAGCTGCTGAAATTCTGCTTTGCTCATAAAGCACAATGTCTTTTTTGATATGGGCACTCCATGCTGGATGGTCCTGTGTTAGAATCTCCCATGTCTTACAATTGATACGAAAGTATTTCAGAGACTTTTAGTCACTAGGATGCTAAAGGAAGATAGTTATGTGATATGATGTAGTGAGATGAGCCCTAGACCCATATGCAGGAAGATGAGTTCAAATCTAACCTCAGATACTTAATAGCTGTGTGATTTTGGGTAAGACACTTAGTCTCTGCCTGGTTCAATTTCCTCATTTATAAACTGGGATAATATTACACACATTACACACACCTCCCAGGATTGTTGTGAGGATAAAATAAGACAATAATCATAAAACACTTTGCAAATCTTAAAATGCCATATAGACTTGCTAGTATTGTTTCACCAATTGTTAATATTTAATCTCTTCCCTTGAAATTGCTTTTTTGTATGTATTTTTAATTTACTTATTTGTGTACATTTTTTTCCCAATAGAATATGAGCTCCTAGAAGACAGGCATTATTTTCTTTTTCTTTTTTTATTCTAGAACAATGCCTGACACATAGTAGGTATTTAATAAATAAACTGCATTTTTTCACTGTCTGTCTAATGGATCATAATGGAACAATTTAAATACATGTTACCAGCAGTAATTAGAGGTAACATGGTAACACGCTCCAAATAAAATAAATTGCCTGAACATAAACTCCATCTCTGACTTCACACATTGAGGTAGGTTCTCCAATTAACACTTGCAGAAAGTTGTTTCCTCTCATTATCTGAAAGACCAATCAGAAATAACTATTTGGATAGCTTTTGCTTTTTTTGTGGCTATTGTCCAGTCATGCCTGTCTCTCTGTGACCCCACTAAGGGTTTTCTTGACAAATATACTGGTTTGCCATTTTCTTCTCCAGCTCATTTTACAGATGAGGAAACTGAGGCAAACAGGGTAAAGTGACTTACTCAGGATCACACAGTTGGTAAGAGTCTGAAGTCAGATTTGAACTCAGGAAGATGATTTTTCCTGACTCAAGACCTGGTACTCTTCTCCACTGAGCCACCTCGCTGCCCTAGCTTCTGCTTACATATCTCCTTTTTTGTTGTTGCAGAATATTTCCTCATTGGCCCAGTATATAGGCTTACCTATCATTCAAACAACTCTTGAAGCCCTGCAGAGACCTTTAAATTTTCACAAAACACTGAAATTAACCTGTAAAACCTATCTCAGATTCAAGGACTTCTAATATCAATAGATCTGACTGATATAAGATTTTAAAGTTTGCAAAGTACTTCCTGTAGATTAGCTGATTTGATCCTTTCGATCTCTGCGATTTAGGCGCTATTATTATTTTCTTCATTCTTCAGATGAGGAAATTGAGATTAGAGAGGTTATTTCTTTGAAGTCATATGGCTAGAAAGGTCAGAAATGGGATTCATATCTAGGTCTTTCTGACCACAGATCTACTTCTGTGTTCTGCCATGCTACTGCAGGATGTAATAATAGGTTCCTCTCACTGGAAGTCTACAAGCAAAGACTGGATGACTGTTCATCAGGTATATTCTTTTAGGGGGAGAGGAATAGAACTGGCTGTGGTCCCTTACAACTCTAAAATTCTGTGTTGAGCTTTTTTGATGGATGATTGGATTGGAGATCTTTAAGCAAAGACCACATTATCTCTTTTTACTAAAGTGGTCCACCTCTCTCATAACATCTTACATTTCCATAGTGCTATATGGCACACGTTATCTCAGTTCATCACTCTGGCAGCCTTGTGAGATGGGTCCTATGTGCTTGAAGGGTAGGCTACTCATGTGGCTTTCATCCAGTCCAGGAAAAACACATGAACAATGAGAAAAAGTGAGCTCAGAACAAAGGAAATGATTTAGACTGTCTCCTTCCCCTTGCCACCTGTTCCCAGCATTACAAGAGGGCTGGAGATCAGTTTCTTTGATAAGGAACAAAAAGCAAAGGGGCCTTTTGGGACATTTTTGGTGTATTGCTACATTGATAGTCTATTTGAGACTCAAAAAGCAGTGAATTCATATACCCTCCCATGAAGCTTCAATCCCTTTTCTAGGAAGTCAGTTTTATTATTTATCATTTTCAATGGGGAGATAGTTTAGTGGGTCTGTTAAAGACACTACAGTTGAGATTGAGCCTTTATAATTAGAGTAGGCAGAGCTGGGACAAAACCTTGATGTTCCCTGGGTAATATTTTCCCATTGCAATTTCTCAGGCTGTGATTACTGAGGTCCTGGTGTGCTCCTCTTCGCTAGGGACTTTGAACCTTCCTTGGGACATATGTGACTCTAATTTATCACAAAAGAAATATTCCCACATACTGTAGGCAATAGATTTTCCAGACACTAGTAAAAAGAAATATTAAGGATTGTCTTGTTTCTTGGGACATTGGGCTCTGGAGCCAGGCTTGGAGTGATGGTTTGGATGGTTTGGGGTACAGCTTCCCTGTGCCCTTGGAAGGAAGACTATATTCTCCTCTGTCCTGGATGACCTGCCAGATCTATTTGTAGGGATCACCACTAAGAGGCGTCAGAGACTTAAGATGGTTTTAGGAAAATTAGCAAGGCTAATCTGATGTCTCTGGGCTTCTCTCTGCTCTAAGCTATCTTGATAATCAAAGCAAAATGTCTTTTTCTTAGATCACTTCAGTTAAAGCATGCATATATAGAGTTGGGGAAGAATAAGGGGGCAAGACTATTTTGTTTTCTCTTCATTTACCAAAATTCCCCAAAGGATTGATAAACTACCCCCAACCCTGTACCCCATCATGATATGTAGCTAGAAGGAGAGTCTGGAAGATCTGAATGTGAATCTGGCTTCATATGCTTCCTAGCTTTGGGACCTGAGGCAAGTCACTTAACCCTCTCTTAGTATCAGTTTCCTCATTTGTAAAATGGAGATAATAAGCCTTCCTTTTAGGATTGTTATGAGAATGAATTGAAGTAACTGTAAAAGTACAATGCAAACTTTGAAGCACCATATAAATGCTAGCTCTTATTATTGCATGCATATAATTCTATTATGTAATGTAATGTAATTTCAAGGAATACCTTGTACTTTCCTTTATTTCCTAAGGCTTTCACAAACATTGCCTTATTGTTATTTTAGAGTAAACAGGGAAAAATAAAACAGGTTTAAATATTCTGCCAACATTCCATAGACTCCAAGCTAGTCAATGACTGATAGGTCTTAGATTAGGGTCCATAGGTTCTTGTTTTTGCTTAAGGTACTTCTCACTACCTTGTCCTGGCTCTGACCAGAAGAAGACCCTACCCAGAAAGGGTACGGATTGGCCTGAATGAGGACAGGTGTTCAATGGAGAGGACTTGGATCAAGGACTGGAGGAGATGGTTCTCATTAAAGAAAAAAAAAGTCAGAAAGTCTGGAATTGGTTAGTAACTTTTTCTCTCCTTTCTCATAGGCTCAAACTAAGAGATAGTAATGAAAATTTAAGTGTAAGTTTCACTCTGCCAATAAATTTTTAAAAAACCCTTAAGAATATAAGAGCAAGAAGAATTCTTCTTTTTCATCTAGGACAGTGATTCCCAAAGTGGGCGCCACCATCCCCTGGTGGGTGCTGCAGCAATCCAGGAGAGTGGTGATGGCCACAGGAACATTTGTCTTTCCTATTAATTGCTATTAAAATTTAAAAAAATTAATCTCCAGGGGGCTAAGTAATATTTTTTCTGGAAAGGGGGCGGTAGGCCAAAAAAGTTGGGGAACCACTGATCTAGGATAACCACCTAATTTGACAAGTGGAGAAATAAGCCAAGACAATTAAAACAATTTGCCTAGAGTCACACAGCTAGTTAGCAGTTAGCCTAGGTGTAGAATTTGGGTCTCGGTAACTCCCTTAATTCATGTCTCTCACCTCAGAGCTTTTAAGTCCTACTAGATTTGCAAACTGATCATGATCCTTAGGAGAGTATAGATGGGTATAGAGTATAGACCCCAAAATGCTGCTGCTTTTAGTCATCCTTGTCTACTCTGAAGGCGACATTATATTTGTGAAGCTTTAAGATCTTGATTTTGTTTTTGCTTGGATCTGTGATTTCACTTGTATAGGGGACTCCCAGGAAGGAAATTACCTCTACCAATACAGATCAGCTTCTGCTCTGAAATTTGTATTCTATAAGTATCACTTGGGGGCACTCAGTGTTCAGGGTTATATAGCCAGTATTGTGTGAGAAGTGGGATTTGACCTGGATCTTCTTCATTCCTAGACTGACCATCTATCCATTACTGCTGACTCAAAGTTCTTGTAATTTGGTCAAATTCTACACCAGTGGGGATTCCTTTGCCCAATGACCAGAGAATCTCTCTTTATTTTTGGCAATTCATTGTCAGAGAAAGTAGTCTCACTCTGAGCCTGCTTCCTGCTTCCAAATTGCCTCCCCCACCCCAAATCCTTGCCTTCTGTCTTTTAAATTTTTTTATTATAAACTTAACATCAAATAAAATGATCATTTCCATATATGTAGTATAATAGAAAAAGAAGATTGTATAAGAAACTGTGAATCCCTAATTAATAACAGAAGAGAGACAAGGGCTAGGCAATTGGGCTTAAGTGACTTGTCCAGAGTCATACAGCTAAGGAGTATCTGAAGCCATATTTGAATCCAGGTTCTCTAGATTCCAGGCCTGGTGCTCTACCCACTGTGCTAACTTGACTGCCCCCACCCGTCCCTCCACCAATTGCTTTCTACCATACTGGCTGCCTTCCTGTCATCTGTGCCCATACTCTCCTCCACCTTCAAGATTTGCTGCTTGTGGCCACAAATGTAAAATTTGACTATGCTTGATTATTTCTCATTGAGGCACTCCCTCCAGAAAGCCTTCTCCATGATGCCTGTTTCTTACTGATAAGGGGGTATTACACCCTTAACCAACCAGTGAGCTGAAGGCAGTGTGGTTTGGTGGATGGAGAACAAGCTTCTGTGTCAGGAAGCCCTCTGTTCAAGTCCCTTGATGTATATTAAGGAGACTTTCGAGGTAAGACAAGAGGGCAGTAGTGGAACTGCTTTAGTAGAGGGTGTTTCTGTCCCAAGATGCCTTCATTCATCAATTAAATAACAAATTTGTAGGTCCCATCCCCCCAAAAAATCCTAGAATCTTAGAGTTTGAAGTTTTTGATTTGACAAATGAGGAGACAAAGAGACAAAAGAGAGGAAAATGATGAACAGAGAGATAGACAGATAGACAATGGGTAAAGAGAAAGAAAAGAAGGATGAGTAAAGGAATGAGCTGGACAGTCACTGATGGTGGTATGAAAACACTGGGCACTTGAAAGAGGGTGAAGATAAAGATGAACTTTGGGGAGTGCCTTCTCCACAATTTCTTTTTGTTCTGTCAATATTCCTTTTGCTGTTCTTATCTTGAATTCTTTTTATTCTTGGAACCCATTCCACTCATTCTCCACTTCCCTCAAAACCCGCCTGGGGTGCTTATACCATTGTTTTTTCCACCAGCTGCTTCCTGGAAATCAAACAGTATTGGCATACCAAGGCCTTAATGACCAGTATTAAATACAACAGATCATGCTAGTTGAATATATCATCCTATATCAGTTGAGAGGGAGATTTCCAAGGCCATTTCTCTCAGAGTCACCAAAGGGTTGGATTTAACATCACTAGGGATCCCTGCTATCTTCTCCTTCCTCTCAATTCCAATTTAAACCTTCTAAGATATTTGGGGAGGCAGCGAGGTGGCTCAGTGGTCAGACCAATGGCCTGAAGTCAGAAAGACCTGAGTTCAGGTTTAGCTTCATACACTCACAGCTAGGTAGCCCTGGGTAAGTCACTTAACCTTGTTTGCCTCAATTTCCTCATCTGTAAAAATGAGCTGGAGAAGGAAATAGCAAACTATTCTAGTATCTTTGTCAAGAAAACCCCATACTATTGTATTAATGGAGATTTTGAACTTTGGACTTCATCTCCCATAAATCCCTTAGTATTTCTCAAAATTCCCTTTAATCTCTCCTACGCCTCCATGTTTGCATGGTCACATTATTGCTTTATAAGTTCTGCAGTTCCTCCTTTCTCTCTTCTTCACAAGCATGGCTGAAGTTAGTTTAGTACCTTTTCACTCTAGTTTTTATGTTAGCTTGTTATTAATAAAACTTTATTAAAATATAATACTTAGTTATTGAATATTAATTTTCATCTCTACACTATAGTCCTGAAGAGTCAAACATGATCGAAAAACAACAAGAAATCTGGATAACTAGAAGGCCAGAATAGAAGAGGAAAGACAAATCAGACTCAGATCTGAATTATTCAAGAATTTGCAAAGTTGTGCTATATGCTGAGGAGTCAGATCTCTCCACCCTGTTGCTCACTACCTAACTTAGCTGTATGTCATCATCTAGATCACTTCATGTCTAGGGGGGTGGGAGGGCACAGTTTCCTTTTATGCAAAATGAGGACTTTCGACTTGATGATTTCTAAAACCTATAACTAAACATTTTTTTAAAGAAATAGAAATTCTGAAGTCTTTACTTTACAAAGGACAGATCATCTAATAATAAACAACTTTCCAACACAACAAGGATCAGGAATTTAGAAGGATGGATGTCCCAGATAGGATGAGACTCCTGGAAGGATTGAGGAGACCTTGAGCAGTGATATCTGTTCAGGATTGCTTCTGAGATGAATCTATCCACTGCCTTGCAGGTCTGGGTGGTTAGTGTGCAAAGCTGACCATTCAGATCACCCACAGAGATTTATTTAAATACCTCTAAGACAAGTAAATATGTGTCCCAGTAGTATCCATCCCCACCTCCTTCCCTGCCTTCCCTATAAAGTTTAATGGAGCTTCCAGTTGGAACTTGGTACACAGAATGGCCTTGTTGTCGCC
Organism: Gracilinanus agilis; assembly: GCF_016433145.1. Classification (NCBI taxonomy): domain Eukaryota; kingdom Metazoa; phylum Chordata; class Mammalia; order Didelphimorphia; family Didelphidae; genus Gracilinanus; species Gracilinanus agilis. The sequence continues at coordinate 82,576,861 of NC_058131.1, forward strand.
TCACACAGAGGCGGGATGCAGTGAATGTTCCTGGAGCCATATAAGCACATACACAGAGGGGAGATGGTCCATTTGGAGATGTGCTCAACCTCCCATTACCACCCCCCCCCTCCTAAGTGGTGACAAGTTAATGACCGTGCCTGGGTTTATTTATTTAGGGAACTGGCCCAAGCCCCGGGTAGGGATTTGTAAGCTCTTTGCAGTGGGAGTTGAGGTGAGATTTCAGTTAAACACACATCCTAAAGGCATTTTGGCATAAATGTGTTGTTGGCAAAGTCCTTGTGTGGTTTAAACAGGCCAAGTATAAAATAGGGTGCCAAGATGTATTTTTTAACACTGCTTTTTTTTTTTAAGTGGAAAGAAAAATGGTGGCCCAAGGTTGGGCCTCCCCAGTGCCAAAATGATTAATTGAATATGGAACAATTCAGAACTGGTCACTTTGTAATAACTTTCATTGATATTCATCAATTAATCAATCAACAAACCTTTGTCTAGCAGCTACTGTGTGTAGGAACTGCTGGCCACTGAGAATATAGACAAGTAATGAGAGCCCATGTTTTCTGGGAGATACAAGAGGTAAAAAGATAAGTAAATACAAAATAATTACAAGAACGAGAGAGCCTCAAGCACTAGGGTGAGGAAGAGGCAGCTTCAATGAGTCTCCAAGGAAGCTTGTATACTAAAGGGATAGAGGTGCATGGGAATGTTATATGCATATGTGCAGAGGCTAGAAATGGAATGTGGGGTAGGAAGAACAAGTATGCCAATTTGCCCAATATATTGAATATGTGAAAAGGAGTAAAGTGGAATAAGTCTGGAGTCAGACTATGAAATTCTTCATATGACAAGCTGAGGAAAATGAGAATATTTAATTCTATGTGTAAGACGGAGTTACTGAAGATTCTTGAGCATTATAGTGATGTGGTCAGACTTAAACTTTAGATTAATAAAGGGTAGAGTCAGAACTCTGGCTAGCGTGTTCTGAATTCAAATTTTAGTGCTCTTTTTGTTACATCTTTAGCAAGCACAAGACAAAAGCACAGAATGGAACCTTAATGTCCAGATAGTCTGATATTATTTTATAAGTTCTTTTTGTTTAGTCTTTATTTTACAGATAAGGAAAATGAGTCCCAGAGAAGTATTACTTGCCAAAGAAAATGCTCATTTACATGCTATTCTTGTTAACATGTCCTACACTTCTGCCAAAATGTTGTTATTCCCCATATTTTCCATTTTCCATTTTTCACCTACTTACTATTATATGGGCTATTGTTTATGAAATATTCCACATCTATTCAATATATTCCTTACTACTATCTCTTGGTCTCCTTGGCTCAATTCAGGGGTCACCTCAAGTCTCATTATATATGATATAAAATGCAGGCTACTTGCTTCTGTAGCTCTAGCCTAAATGTGTATTGTCCAGTCATTCATACTCTTATGAACTCTCCGAGTTCTGGTTGGTTCTAATTTGGACTTAAAAATCTACAGCAAAGTTCCCCAACCCCCCAGAAGATATCACCTCCCAAACATCATGACTTCTGCCAGCACTGGTGTTTCCATTTTGTGGATATTAGCAGCAAATTCATGACAAGGTGTTGCCAAGCTGATGATGCTCTTGCCACGCTGACATCTATCTTTAGCTCCAGAGGACAAATTTCAGGAGGTGATAATAAGCTTTGATGACAAGGTAATTGAGAGATGAATGTGACATCATCTTCCCTTGACAGCATTGTGCCTTTCTTTTCAAGCCTAAGGCACTTTGTGAATGTTGTCTCATTAGCTAATTAAACAGGCTAATTATATCATCCCTGAAAGGAAGGTAGAGGTCATATATTATTATTATTCCTTTCATGATCTTTTTATCTCTTGTTCTTAGGATCATGACTTTAGAGCTGTCAAGGACTGTGGAAGACCATTGAGCCAATCCTATCACTTAACAGATGGAAAACTGAGGTCCCCAAGTAATTTCTCCAGAGGCACTTAGATAGTAAGTAAGAGACCCAGAATTCAAACCAGGTCACAGGACTCCAAATCCAGCTTTTCTTTTCCTGTTCTAGTGTTTTAGACAGGACAAGGCTGTTCTAATCCAGCAATGATGTAGCCAGTTGGGTTCTGCCCTTCTGTGTCAGTAAATACAAATTCTCGAGCAGATTCTTCTCTACCCTCTTTGTGGTTTGTCCACTTTTTCCATTGTAACTAATAGGGAAAATCTCCTGGCTGACTTCGGGATCCAGTTTCTGATTAAAAAAGAATATCTTACCTCTCGTAGAGATACCCTAGACAAGGGTCTTTGTATTAAAATTCTAGTGTGGAGGCCTTAGATACATTCTAAAAGAAATATAGTCAAGGTCTACGAAATTTCCTTTGAAAATAATAACTGATATTTGGATTATAGTTTGGCATTTGCAAAGTACTTTGCATAAATAGTATATAGCCACAAAGGAGAAAGGAATAAAAAGTTAAAGAATAAAATGGATGAATCAATGACATTAGATGAAGGCAGATGGTAGAATGATGGTGTTGCCTTTAGAAAGAACCAGAGTCCATGGAGAAGGACTACAACAGGAAATAAAGTTCTCTGCCTCTAGCCTAGAGAAAACCATCTTTTAGATAGTACTTCTGGAGTTATGAAGAGGCCAAACTGATGCTACATAATGTTTCTCTCCTCCTGCATTTGTATACAGTGGGAAGCTATTCATTGCAATCCCTATCCCATGAATGTAAGCCACACGAACTGTGTCAAATAAGGCTTATTCTCTGAACCTTAATTTGGATTTATTTGGGTCTTACTCAAAGTGGAATAATACTCTGAATTTGTATGGAATTTTATTTCACTAGTAGATCAAAAGGCTTTACTCATGGTTTCTCAACAGCCCACTCAATATATTGTATTACTTCCTTCTTACCCCAATACTCCAAAATGTTGGTTAGGTTGCCCTGTATTTGTTTTTGTTGTTCAATCATTTTGGTCATGTCTGACCCTTCCTGGCTACATTTGAGATTTTCTTGGCTGAGATATTAGAGTCATTTGCCATTTCCTTCTACAGCTCATTCTATACTTGAGGAAACTGAAGCTAACAAGGTTAAGTGATTTGGCCATGGTTACACAGTTAGTAAATGTCTGAGGCCAGATTCGAACTCAGGAAGATGAATCTTCCTTACTTTAGGACCAGTGTAAATTTCCATCATCCCAATTTGGGAAGTGAGGTGGATACAGGAGGGTTTCCACATAGCTAGGGGTCAGAATGATATGGTTAATATAGTCAGGAATAGTAACTGGGTGGGAAGATGAGTCTTGGAGAGGAAGCAACAATAGCTGTAAGCAGGAATCCATGCATGAGCTGAGTGAAAACAAGTATTGCAAAATGGAATATAAGAGAATTAGTAGAACCATGTGTTATGTAAAGGATGGCAGCATGGAATCCCTGCAAAATACAGGGTCAGCCTCACCCAGAATTTCAGGGGACCATGCCATTCCCTTTATTAAGAAACTTTAGAGGGATGCCATTGATTTTAGGATAAAATACTAACTAGTCCATTTGGCGTTTGAAAATTTTCATGGTCTAGCTCCAGATTACCTTTCCATTCTCATTTCATATTAATCTCCCATATACACTCTAGACTTCAGCCAAACTGTTGCTATTTCACATACATGATATTCCATTTCCCATCTCCATAACATTGTACAGGTTGATCCTCAAGCTTGAAATACAGGTCCTCCTTAACCTTTCAAGTCTCACTTTCTTTAAAAGACCTTTTTTGATTACCCAGGTTTTTAGTGTCTCTTTTCCCGAAACACTGTCTATATTTTGTACATATCCTGAATTTAATTATTTGTGAGAATGTTATAGCCCATACATAGAATGTAAGTTCTTGAGGGCACAGATGGACCTACTGTTGCATCTATATCCCTAATTCCTCTATATGCTCTGCTTACAGATGACCTGGCTTTGATTGTATTGTTATTGTTCATCCTTTGTTTGAAAAAAGACCAATGACATCAGTGGGTGATAGCTAGGTTTGCACATGAGCTGGATTTAGTGAGGTAGAGTTGCACAGAGTCATCAGCCTCATTCTCTTCCATCCAATGGCAAGATGAAAGTCAGGATGCCTGGAAATGTCCCAGGATGCAGTGAACCACCTTGGCATCTTCTGTGTCTGATCAACTGTGTGAAGGAAATTAGGGGACCTTGTTCACAAAGATAGAATCTAAGCTCGGATACTCTCTGGAGTCAGCAGGAAAGCCAGAAATTAAGATAGGGGATAACCAGGCAGGGTGAATATCCCCTGGGTGGCTCTAGCAAAGGAGGAAGGGCAACAGTTGGCCCATGGAGCATTATGTGTAAAAGTATGTGGGCTGGGAGGAAGTTAGAAAAACTGTGGTGGGAGTTGATTTCAGTTTTTTTTTTAACATACTCTTGAACAGACTGTTTGCACTACTGCTGCTGTGGTTAACACTATATATGTCTTAGCCAGCCAAATGGAAAAAAAACCAATCCTAATCAAGTTAGTCTTTCCTTAAGAGGAATATAGTGTATCTATGCCTCCTCTCTCTCTCTCTCTCTCTCTCTCTCTCTCTCTCTCTCTCTCTCTCTCTCTCTCTCTCTCTCTCTCTATCTCTCTCTCTCTCTCTCTCTCTCTCTCTCTCTCTCTCTCTCTCTCTCTCTCTCTTTCTCTCATCTTTCAATCTCTCATTTTATTAATAAACATTTAAAACTCTGGCCAGATCCTATTTATTCACAACACAACCTTTAAACACTCCACAGCACTCCTTCAGCTGCCTTTGTGGTCATAGGAACAAATTGCTCTCATCTGCCCATTCTGCTGGGGAGTGTCTTCACATGCTTGGAATAGACACTCCTCTAACTAACAGATTGAGTTTGAGACCTGTTGTTTACCCTCACCATGGTTTGGTCTATCTGCCTAAATGGTTTTATCAGGGCGTGACCCCTTCACATACATATATTAAATCCCAGAAGGAAGAAAAAAGAAAAAAAAATTATAAAGTGCTAATGTGCCAAGAATTGTGCTAAGAACATTACAAATATTATCCCATTTGATCTTCATAATAAGTCTGTAATGTAGTACTATTATCATCTCCATTTTACACTTTCAGTTTTACTATTCCCCCTGGCAGTACCCAATGCTGATCTCTTTTGTGATATGGTAGATTAAAGTACATAGGGATGAGGCTGCTATTTCAAGGACACTCAAGAATAGGGCAAAAACTATAATATGTCCCTTTGCAGAGCACGTCATGTGAAGAAATTCAAGAACTAGAGGGTGGAAAAGTGGTAGGAATACCTAGGTGAAGATTACTGAAGGCAGAAACAGAAGCCATATTGCCATGGGGGTATATGAGAAAATAAAATGAGAAAATAAAGAAGAGGTTCTGAGAATGGATCATAAAATAGGGACAAAGGTTTGGAAAACTTCAGCCATCAGAAGCATGGAATATTCTTTTTTTCCTCCCTCTAAATCTTTTCCTTCTGTCTTAGAATTGATTTTAAGTATTAATTCCAAGTCAGAAGAGTGTTAAGGGCTAGGTGATTAAGACTATGTGACTTGTCCAGGATCACACAATTAAGAAGTGTCTGAGACCAGATTTGAACCTAGCCTGTCTCCAGGCCTGGCTCTCTATCCACTGAACTACCAAGCTGCCTCCTGATTTTATTTCATTTTATTTCATTTCATTTCATTTCATTTTATTTTTAGGCATTAAGTGTTAAGTAACTTGCCTAGGGTCATGTAGCTAGTAAGTGTCTGAGGTCGGATTTGAACTCAGAAAGACGAGTCTTCCATACTCCAGACCTAGCGTCCCATCTACTGCATCACCAAGCCACCCTGCTAATAAATGCTTGCCTTGCCTTAAAGTTCATTTTATTTTCCAAAAGATAAAAGCAGTGAGAAGGAAAACAGCTTTTGGAGACTCAATTATGACCAATCAGGAATTAGTTTCAGAAAAAGAAAAAATGGGAACCTCTTAGGATTTATATTAGGGAAAGAGGAAATCTGGGCATAATTTGACACGTACCTTAGATTTGGGAAGAGGACATTTCAAAGAGTTCCGAGAAATGGCAATTAGGATTTCATTGGAATAAAATTCTAAAGGGGAAGTAAGTGCAATGAAGATTAGAATCTCTCAGGAATTAAAGTTTCAAGAAGAAAAAAGTGATTCAAAATGAGGAGGAAAAGATGAAGTTACCAAAAGAGCCTCTTATGATGCATGTGGAATTCATTGACCCACTTGAGTTTTTAAAAATCTGGTTGCAGAAGATAGAAACCTGGGCAGATCACTAAGGATAAATACAAAAGTAATGGATGGTTCTGTAAGAATAGTCGGGAGACAGTGTAGAACAATGCTGGATAGAGTTCTGGAGTCAATTCAAGATGACAGATTAAAAAATCAGGCACTCGTTGTGTGACCCTGGACAAGTCACTTAACCTCAGTTCGTCTCAGTTTCCTCATTTGTAAAATGAGATTTAAATTAACTGGCTCATAAAGCCCTTTCTAGCTCTCAATCTATGATCCTATGAGCTTCAAAGCTCAGAATGACCTGGAATATTGGCAAAAAGGGATTCTTCTAGGTATATTAAGTATATATTATTCTCTTTGGGAGGATAAAATGAACTTTAAGGCAAGGTGAGAATTTATTAGCAGGGTGGCTAGGTATAGTAGAGATAAGAAATCAGTGAAACAAGTTAGCTTGCCCAAGGCGAGTGAGAAGGTCAGGTGACGGTGATAGAGAGACTCTCTGTATGCACTTTTCTTCTGTTTTCTTTCCCAAGGAAAATGTTCTTTAGACTTGCATAGGACAGAACAAAAATAGCTAGAAGGGAGCTGAAATACGGAGTATCTGAAGGGATTTATATGAGAGAGCAGCTAACCAACTTTAACGAGTCCATTTCACCAAGCCCAGACAAAGTCCATCTCAGGCTGCTGAAGGAAGCAGCAGATGTGATTGCTGGGCCCTTGTCAGACAGAGATCCTTGAAAGATGGCGGTAAATGAGATGGTTTGTTGTAGCATTGGGGACAGTTGGATGTCCTGACTTAGAAAAAAAAAAAAACAGTACCAGGATTAATAGGTAGAAGTTACAGAAAATAGGTTTTAGGGTGGGAGGGTGGGGTGGGGAAAATTCAAATTATTAGAACTTACAAAAGGTAGCTTAGACTTTTTTGGAGATAGCAGACTTCTCTTGACCAGAGGTCTTCAGTCACAGGCTGAATAATGACTTATTGCTGCTTTAGCTGAGGAGATTCCTATTTAGGTCCAGGTTGGGCAATGAGCTTCCTTCCAACTATCAGAGTCCGTAACTCTGGCAAAATAGTTAAGGAGATACTAAAAGATCCCCACTGTGGCTTTGCAGCTGGACTCTGTAGTGCCCCAGACCTTTCCCAGTGACCCCAATCAAAGCATCTAGATAAATAACCTAGCCCATGTTCATAAGAGAGTTGGCCCATTATCCTTCCCTCTTCCCTCCTAGGTGAGGGAAGGCATCTGCTTGGCTGCTGGAGATAATTCCCACCATCTGTTTTCTAACTCAAAGAAAGTACTCCTCCAATGGTGGGAATTTTCAGGCAGACAGGAGGAAAGGGCAGCACCCTAGCAGGTTCAGGGGAAAGATCTCCCAGGACGCTCCTAAATCAAATTGCCTAAGCTGAGGATGGATTTTGACTCCTGGATCTTGGTTTAGTGTTCACCTCTCTATACATAAAGCTACTTTGCATAGAGCTCCCACGGAAGGAAGCTTCTTTCTGAGAAGGAAGACCCCCATGACTGAGTGCTTCTTGGACATCTTGATCAGGATTTTCCATAGACATCAAAAACTCAACCTCTTTAAAACTGACCTCAATATCACCATCTTATCTTTTCCCAAACCCTCCCCTTTTTCCAAAGTTCCCTGTTACTATCTAGGATATGACTGTCCAGGCTAATGACCTCAGTATCATCCTGGAAACCTCTCTCACACTCACCCCACATATTCACTGTGTTGTTTCCTTGGCTTTTCTACACACAAGACCTTCTATCACCTGACACTGCTGCCACTTTGATGCAGGATGTCATCATTCCATGTCTTATATGTTCTCACCACACCAGTCCATCCTTCACTTAGCCATGAAAACAATTTTCCTGAACGGTGGGTCTGGCAATCTCAGCTCCTTACTCAGCAAACTCCAAGGGCTCCTGATCATCTGCAGGGGTAGAGAATTTGCTTAGAGGGGCAGCTTGGTGCCCCTTGGAACATGTTATTTAGTCATTTCAGTCAGGTCTGACTTTGCATGACCTCATTTGGGGTTTTCTTGACATAGATACTAGAATGATTTTCCATTTCCTTCTCTAGTTCATTTTGCAGATGAGGAAACTGAGACAAGTAGGGCTAAGTGATTTGCCCAGAGGCACATAGTTAGTAAGTATCTGAAGTCAGATTTGAATTCCTTGCTCACTGCAGGACCAACCTTCTATCCAGAGTGTCACCTAGCTGCCAGGAGTCAGGAAGATCTGAGTTCAAATCCAAATACTTATTTGGCAAAGACTAGGCAAGTCACTTAGCCACAATTTGCTTCAATTTCCTACACTATAAAATTGGGATAATAATAGGACCTACCTCCCACGGTTATTATGTGGATCAAATGAGATAATAATTATAAAGTGCTTAACATAGTGTCCTACACATAGTTAACATTATAAAAATGTTAGCTGTTATTGTAATAATTCCAGGGTCAAAAGTAAAGTCCTTTCTTGGGCATTTAAAGCCCTTGACAACCTGGTCTCTTCCTATCTCTCTAGTCTTATACTATACTCCTCTCTCAGATTCAGTGATATTGGCTTTCTTTTCTTCTCCCAAAACACACCACACTCACACACACACACACACACGCCTTGGTCACTTCTGCCTTCTGCCTTCCCTGGCTTCCATCGAGACTCATCTCAAATCCTCTCTTTTGCAAGAACCTTTTGTTGTTCTCTACTCTGAATCCCTTATCTCTGAGAAAGTAACTACTGTTAGTTTTGGACAAGTATATAAAGCACTTTACTTATATTATCTCATTTTATCTTTACAATAACCCTGAGAGGTAAGGGCTATTATTATCCTCACTGCAAATGAAGAAAATGGGACTTAGAGAAGTCATGATTTGCCCTTGGCCAAACAATGAGAATATGCTTACAGCAGGATTTGAACCCAAATCTTTCTGACTCCCACTCCAAGAGAGTACTATCTAGCTGCCTGCCTACCTTCAGATTATCTCCCATTTACATTGTATATATCTAAAACTTATCTATATCTATATATCTATAAATCCTGTATCAATAGGGAATATGTTCCAAGACCTACCGTGAATGGCTGAAACCTTAGATATAAGTGAACAATTGCTGACTCCAAATATGAGCTCTGTCTCCCCTCTCTTACCCCTCAATCTCCCTTCCTTTAAAAAAAAAGTGAAAGAGAAAAAGTAAAAGTAAAGGGGAGACCATGGACAAGGGGTTCTTACCCTGCAAAGTTGTTTGATGTTTTCTCTCCTATTTGAGAATGAGCTCTTTGAGAGAGATACCGTGTTTTTGTTATTTTGGGGGTGTTTGTGGGGTAGTATACTCAAAGCATAGGATACGGAAGCATTTAGTAAATGTTTGTTGACTGATTGACTAACATCCCAAATCTTTCCTTGGACACTGCTGGTATTCCAGTAGCACATCTACTAGATCATCTAGCTTGTAACAGGGGCACAACCTTCATCTGATCACCAGAGGTTGGGATGGGAAGATATTAGGTATTGCCTTCAGGAAGAAACGGATTGATCTGTGATCTGTTTTGTTCTACAATGAGAATCCATGAAGAGTTCTATTTGGCACCTGAAGCCACTCCTACCCTCCAGCCTCTCTGGCTCCAGAAGGCTTGCAAAGGGAGATGGGATTCTAAGGCAAACCCCCTCCAGAAGATGCTGTGTAGACTCATGTCTGAGCTGCAAGGTCTGCAGTCCTTGCCAACATCCTGTCCATGTTTATATACTGTGAGAAGATGGCCCAGATGAGTTAAAAGAGTTTGCGTGCAAAGCCAATGAACTTTACACCACCAGCATCACGCAAAGCACTCATCCCATTGCTGGCTGCCACATGCTTTGGAGAGAGATGGAGGGAGAGACTCTAGTAGAGCCTTGAGTTATCCAACCTTCTATAGGTCTAGCTCCAGAGTTTCTGTAATGGGCCAAATGTTGCATCTTGAGGGGAAACTCAAGTCATGGAATTCCCAGGAGGGTCTTGTTCTCTGTGCCTTATGTCAGTAATCAAATCCTTTGAACTGTCTCCATGGACACTCAAAGAATCATAGATTTCAAATAATGCAAGTATTATACTGTGTGCTTCAGATTTGTCAGGGACCAAAGATTATGTACACCAGTGATGTCAAACGCAAATAGAAATTGAGACCCAAAGCCACAAATTGAATTAGAAAATCACAAGGTAACATTATTTATGTTTCTCTGTATTTGTATTTATTTTGTTAAATATTTCCCAATTACATCCAATCTAATTCAGAACTGTATTCAGAACAGTCCTCAGTGAGTTTGTCACTTATATTGTACGTCAACAAACAAAGGGTTCATTCTTTATACTATAATAAAGACTTAGTAGGAAGAAAGGAAAAATACTTGAATTCTTAAGGGATGATTCAATTAGAAATGTTAAAAAAATAACTTATATTTTCTTGGATTATATATATACATATATTTTATAGTTAAGTTTAACTAACATTTTATAAGTATATGCTTTATTATATAATAAAATTGTACCCCACACCACAACTTTATTTATAAAATGCTACATTTGTGAAATGATTGTTTCCAGAAAGTTGCAATGACGCACAATCAGATGAGACTACATTGTCATTCTGTCAAAGAACAGAAATGAATATTCTTACAGAATCTGACCTAGAAATTCTCAGTTCATGGTATATGTTCATAAGCTGTTATTTAGAACTGTGTGTCCATTCAGCATAAAATATACTCATCTATCAACCAACCAACATTTATTAAACAATTGCCTGGCTGCTGTCAGGTACTAGTACTCTGGGCAAGTCACAATTCTGTTTGTCTCAGTTTCCTCTTGTGTAAAATGAGCTGGAGAAGGAAAAAGCAAATCATTCTAGTATCTTTGCCAAGAAAATCCCAAATGGGGTCACAAAGTCAAACATGACTGAAACTATGACAAATGTCCAAGCATTATATTAAATACTAAAGTCACAAAGAAAGGAAAACACATGGTCCCCTGTCCTCAAGATGCTCCATTCTAATAGGGATAGGGTAGGGGACAACATGTAAATAACTATATACATATGATCCATGTTCAAAAGGAAACCTCAGAGGGGAGGTGGCACTGGAAGGGAGAAAGAGAGAAGGGAATGCCAATATTGGGATTGGGTCCAAGAAAGGTCACCTGAAGAAGTGGTGAACAAGGTTCAGGTAAACTGAACCTTGAAGAAGTCAGAGACCCAAGGAATGACCACATAGAGAATAGCCAGAGTGAAGAAGTCAGGAGCTGGAGTATTGAAACTCTGGGAGCTGGGAATCCACACTGTTTATTGACAGGTGGGGACCATTGGATCTTGGAATATTCCCAGAGGCCATGAGGACAGGGAGAAGTGGTTGGCTGAGGTGGGGTATAAATACCCTGGCAGCCCTGACTTTTGGTTCCTTTCCTTCCGTTGGACCTGAGATCTGAGGATCCTGGTCTTTTGGGGATTGGTGACTTGCTTGGCTCAACCTTGCAAGAACCTCCTGTCTTGTACCTGATTAGCATTGCCAACCTGTACCCAGACCATCAATCTTCTTATTCTACTGTCCCCTAGATATTTAGGAATTCAAATCATCTGTAGTTATCTAGGTTTCCCAGGGCCTGGGAGGGATCCAGGAAGTGGGCAGGAGAAGAAGAAGAGGGTGGAAAGGGGTGGATCCTGAAGGCTGTATAGGCATAACATCTAGCAGGAAGAAGAAGAAGCTGAAAGACATCAAGCAGCAGCTTGCTTACTCTGGTTTGGCTTTGGCCAGGCTGAGCCAGAGGAGCTAACTAACCAGAATCAATTACCTGCCTACAGCTCTGAGGGTTTATTATTATCAATTAGTTAGGGTTTCCCAATTCCTCTTTCCATTCCCCAATACTCCTCTTTGCTAAGATATAGATAAAGCCTTTCAAGTACCTTCCTGGAGTGGTTATTTCATAACTTCTCTGGGAAGGGAGATACACAGTCAGATAAACTGTTTCCAAGGCTAAAGAGCCCAATATCTATCATCAATCAACCCCAGGTGGGACCTGAAGGGATACCATCCATTGACCTGAAGGATCCTGCCTGGGCACTGTTATAAAGGAGGGAGGTGTAACATCATCAAGCTAGGTGGCAAGCCTCAGTTTATCTTGCTCTAGCCATACATCTGAGCCATCACTACTGTCACCCACAATTAACAGTGGTGGTATTCAGTCTCCCTCCCTCTCCATCTTAGCCCATTTTATTTTATAACAAGTGTTGTGAGTGAAGAGCAAGAAATATGCAAAGTATCAGTATTATGAGGTAAGTAAAGTGTAAAAAGGCTGGGAAGGTAAGAAGGGAACAGGTCATGAATAGCTTTAAATGGCAAACAAGACGTTATATTTGGTCCTGGAATTAACAGGGAGTCAGCAGTGTTTATGGAATAGAGGGATGGCATTGCCAGATTTGGGTTTTAGAAAGACCACTTTGGTAGCCGAGTGAAGAATGAACTAGGGAGAGACTTGAGATAGGAAAAGCAAATAGCAAAGTATTGCAATAATCCAGTAATGAGGTGATGAGGACCTGCACCAGAGTGGTAACTATGTCAAAGGAGAGAAAGGGGTATATATCAGAAATGCCCTGAAACTAGAAATGATAAGCTATGGCTGGACATATGGGATGAGTGCAAGAGAAGTCCAAGATGGCACTGAAGTTTTGCTCTCAAAAATAGGCAAATCAGGAAAAGCAGAGGTTTGCCTATCCATCTATCTATCTATCTATCTATCTATCTATCTATCTATCTATCTATCTATCTATCTATCTATCTATCTATTATATATGTCTGTCTGCCTGTCTGTCTATATGTCTGCCTGTCTATATGTCTGCCTGTGTGTCTGTCTATCTACTTACTTATCTATCTGCCTATCTACCTATTTACCTATCCTCTCTCTCTCTCTCTCTCTCTCTCTCTCTCTCTCTCTCTCTCTCTCCCTCTCTCTCTCTCTCTCTGTATCTATCATCTAGCTCCATCAATATAGATTGATATATAGATATATATCTACATGTAGATTTATATGTAAGTATATCCAAACATATCTGTGTATACTCTGTATAGATGCATATGTATACCTTTTTAAATATATGTATACATATAGTTGTTAAAATTACATTTGAAAATAATTATATTATTTTTCTTAATGTTACTAATAGTTTTCTGGTTAATTAGAATCTAAACTGGTTGATTACTAATAGAATTTGGCATATGAATATTATTTTTTTGAAAATATTTCCTTTTTTTGTTGTAGGTCTCATGCTTGAAATCTTTGGGGACAAGCAGGAATGTCATATAGTAATATTTCCATGCTTATTTTCAGAATTGGGTGTTGGAAGCAAAGAATATGGGATCCCTCCTTTCTCTTCTAAAGTGGACCTGGACCTTTGGTCTTGTGAACACCTTTGACCTACTGGGCTAAGAATATCCAAGTATATCCTTACCTTTGGCAAATACCATTAGATGTTTAAGGTTCTCTTGCTTACAAAGCTGCTTTGATGTACTTAGATGTGGAGAGATAGCTGTGAATTAACATAAAAGTCTCTGCTCTTCTAGCCAAGAAACTTGGATTTCAGTCTTGGTTCCAGCACCGAATACATGGCCCTAGGCTATCCCCTTAACAACTTGACATTATTTATTTAATTTTATTTAATTTTAATTTTAATTAATTTTTTCTTTTCTTTTCTTTTCTTTTTTGAGAAAAAGTTTCCATGGTTACATAATTCATGTTTTTACTTTCCCCTTCACCTCCCCTTCAATCCCACCTCCCCATAGCCACTGCACAATTCCACTGGTTTTAACACGTGTCATCGATCAAGATTTATTTCCATATTATTGATAGTTGCATTGGTGTGGTCATTTTGAGTCTATCTACATCCCCAATCATGTCTGCATCAACCCCTGTGTTTAAGCAGTTGTTTTTCTTCTGTGTTTCCACTCCTGTAGTTCTTTCTATGATTGTGGAGAGCATTCTTTTCCATAGATCCCTCAGGATTGTCCTGGGTCATTGCATTGCTGCTAGTACAGAAGTCCATTACATTCAATTTTACCATAGTGTATCAGTCTCTGTGTACAATGTTCTTCTGACTCTGCTCCTTTCACTCTGCATCATTTCCAGGAAGTCATTCCAGTTCACATGGAATTCCTCCAGTTTATTATTCCTTTGAGCACAGTAGTATTCCATCACTAGCATATACCACAATTTGTTCAGCCATTCCCCAATTGAAGGGCATACCCTTGTTTTCCAGTTTTTTGTCACCACAAAGAATGTGGCTATATTTTTGTACAAGTCTTTTTATCTATGATCTCTTTGGGGTACAAACCCAGCAGTTCTATGGCTGGATGGAAGGGCAGACAGTCTTTTAGAGCTCTTTGGGCATAGTTCCAAATTGCCAGCCAGAATGGTTGGATCAGTTCACAACTCCCCCAGCAATGCATTAATGTCCCAACTTTGCCACATCCCCTCCAACATTTGTTACTCTCACCTGATATCATTTTAGCCAATCTGCTAGGTGTGAGGTAGTACTTCAGAGACCTCCAACATCTTTAAAAAAACAGCAAAAATTTTTTCCAGGTATGGGACAGTTATTTATTTCTTAAAAACAAAAGAGATTCTAATATAATACCCTTTGAAAGAAAGACTCAAAACAAGATTGAGCAACTTATAATTAATTTTGCGTTTTTCTTCTGGAGGTTGATATTGTTAAACCATATCAGAGCATAATCAGTTTTAGGATTGTTGAAGTGGCACTGTCATATTTCACTTTCCATTTTGTATATTCCCTTAAAGTCCTGTTCTTCTGGTCATTCATCCAGCTTGAGATTCTCTTCCTTTTGGTTTTTATCTTCTCTGAACCAGAAACTTCCTTTGCTACCAATAAGCTCCTAATGATGTATTCAAGAACTTCAGACTTCTTGACCTTTCAAGGTTGCCTCCAGGCTTCAATATATCCTTTTTGAGATTGATCATTGGTCACCTCCTCAGGAGGGAAAATATAAAGAGGGGAAGAAAGCCAAGAGACTAGGCATAAGTTTGTATACTTGAGTTCTTCTTCTCTAATTGCCATATGGGAGTAGCCACTATGATGCCAAAGTGGAGACAGGGAACTAGCTCTGCCCTTACATCTCAGCTTGAAAGTTGCTCTTGAAACTGAAATGAAATGAAGAGAAGCTGAAAGTGAGTCACTTTTGTAAGACCAATTTAAATTACTGGTTCTTTCTACTCAATGGCCAATGAGAACACTGTTTTGTCAATGTGTAGCACAGTCTCACTCTCCCAACCACCCACTCATACTGGCAGATCAGGTTCCTTGTCAGGGTCCTAAGGATAACCTGAAGGGGAGAGGGTTGGAATTTCTCTATTGCTATTGTCCATGAACCCATATGTAATACACTCTTAGATAATATCCCTTAACCTACTAATATCTGCTAACTTTTATAGATGGAAATTTACTGAAAGTTTGTAGTAAAAACTGAAGCATACCATGTTCCTAAATGGGTAGCACATTCTTCTCTACTGCCTTGGTCCCTGGGGAGAGTAACCTTCAATCTAAGGTGATTTCTAGAAAATATTTTTCAAACCAAGTTCACTTCTGGGTGCAACGTAGACAATGGAAGAATGACTCCTTTGGTTTAGAGGTCACAGTACACTGGCTTTTCCAGAGATTTACTGCTGGGCTTGGTCAGGCAGATTGTTTTGTAGGGACTGACTTAGCTGCTGTGGTTATTGGTTGATTTTGAAGATTGTACAGAAGTATAATCTATGCCATGGCTATTGGTAGATTACACTACTAACTCCAATCAATGGACCTCTGATGGCCCTTATGATCCTCATTGTCATATTTGAAATGCATAGTCATAACTTGGCCCATTCTATTTCTATATACTCATTTGCCTAAGATCAGGAAGAATGAAATCCAGTGGAGATAGACAACCCAGCAGTGCCATGTGTTCATAGTCATATTGCAGACAGATGTTGAGAGAGGAGTCAAATCTCTCATATACTCCTACACATGTTGAGGTCTCCAATGGTCCTTATCTCACTTGCTACTAGATAAGAGCTTCCTCATAGTCTTTAAGTGAGCAGTAAAAAAAGAGGGTTTCTTGCTCTGGGAACAATAATCAAAATCAATATTATTATTTCTGCAGAGAACACGTTATTAAATTGCCTTATGACTCCATTCGCTATCCCTTTGACTTCCTAGACCAAAACACCTCTCCATTGCTACTCTTCCTCATTTTGTGTTGTTGTTGAATCATTTTAGTCATGTCCAACACTTCATGACACCATTTAGGGTTTGCTTGGCAAAGGTACTGAGATAGTTGCTATTTCCTTCTCTACTTTATTTTACCAATGAGGAAACTGAGGCTAATAGAGTTAAATGACTTGCTCAGAGTCACATAGCTAGTAAGTGTCTGAGACTGGGTTTGAACTTTGGAAGATGAATCTATTTCCCACTGGGCCACCCAGATATCTCATGATTAGATTTTCCTATTAGTAAGTTTCTTGAGGATGGACACTGTTTTCCTTTTTGTATTTATATTCCCAATCCTTAGCATGATGCCTTTTGTTTAATAAATGCTATTTATTCATTCATCAACTCATATTTTATTATGAATTGCTTCTAGGCAAAGTGTTTAGATGACAGACTTTTATTTCCAATTATGGAATAAAAATCTGTATCCTATTATAAGAATTTGGCAGATGTGGAGATTTTATTGTTTGGGGTGGAACAGGAAGGATGCTAAGGAGACATCATTAGTTGCCTCTTTGTTATTTGGTAAGAAGACTCTAACTTAGTCCTTTAAAATGCCCAAGGGAGAATCAGGAACTTGAATATCAAACTGAGAGGAGAATAGAATCCAGGGTGCTGCCCCTTTTGCAGAGATTTACTCCTCTTCTCCTGTCACTTGGGGGATAGCAGGAAGGGAAACTTAATGACTTCAATTCTATTGGATTATTTAAGAGTAGCAGGAAATGGCTTCCAGTTTGTTATATTCTGGTGGTGACTTGGAGGTTAATCTAGCTGCAGTGAATGAGGAATCTGGAAGAGGCAGTGGATGTGGCCAGTGTGTGTCCATAGGAAATAAGGATATGAGTAGGAGACTTGTTCAGAGGGTAAATGAATGCTATAGTAGGTGAATATTTGTTAGTGGCTTGAGAGAGAGATAGTGTGGCTGTGTGTGTAGTCTGAGAGCCTTCTATGCTCTTGGATTTTGATGTGGAAGAGACCTTCAAGGCCATTCATGAGGCAGTTAAGTAGCCCTGTAAATGGAGCCCTGGAGTTGGAGATAGGAAGACTTGAGTTTTAGGTTCTCTTGGACATTTATCAGTTGTGTGCCTTGGGCAAGTCATTTAATCTCTCTCAGTATCACTTTCCTTGCCTATAAAATGGGGATGGGGGCAGCTGGGTGGATCAATGGATTGAGAGCTAGGCCTAGAGATGGGAGATCCTAGATTCAAATCTGGCCTCAGACACTTCCTAGCTGTGTGACCCTGGGCAAGTCACTTAACCCCCAATGCCTAGCCCTTACCACTTTTCTGCCTTGGAATCAATACTCAGATTCCAAGGCAGATGGTAAGGGTTAAAAAATAAAAAATAAAAAAATGGGGATAATAATTGTTGTTATTCAGCTTTATCTGACTATGTGATCCAAAGACACTGTTCATGGTGATAATAATTATTGTTGTTCAGCCTTATCTGACTCTATGTGACCCCAAGGACATTGTCTATGAGCCATGTTTTCTTGGCAAACATATTAGAGTGGTTCTTCAGTGTCCCCATTTTACAAATGAGGAACTAAATTAAAGAGTGTTTATTTATGTGACTTTCTCAAGGTCACACAGCTATTAAATGTCTGAGGCCAGATATGAACTTGGATCTTCCTGACTCTTGGCCAGGTGCTCTATCTACCAGACCATCTAGCTACCCTGGGGATAAGAATGACACAGTTCTGTTGTGAGGATCAATTGAGATAAATGTTTATAAAGCCTTTGCTAACCTGAAAGCACTTCATAAATGTTAGCCATTGTTATTACCTCATCCAACTCTCTCATTTTGCTGATGAGGAAACTTGAAGCACAGACTGGTTAAGAGATTTGTCGTTTAGTAGATAACAAATAAAAGTGTGTGTACACAAGAGAGAGAGTATGACCTGGATGCTTATCCCTCCCTGTTTTCCCTTCACCAACCCACCCAGGTGGTGTATCCATAAGTGATAGAGAAAAACCATAGGCATCTCTTTGTATATTTGTACCAGGAGCATCTGGGCTCCTTCTTGCTTCTAGGGTTGGACAGAAAGAGGTTGAGTATATAGTTGTACCAGAAATAGCATGAAGGTAGCATCTCCTTTCCCTGGAACCTTGAATGGCTTTGTAGGAGTGATACAGAGCTTATAGAAAGAGCCCTGGAGAACTGGTGTTCCTCATCGAATTCCTGAATCAGTAAAGTTACAATTAAACTCTGATGTCTTCAATTGGTTTCATAGTGTCTGGTTTGTGGTTTTTTTGTGGACTCTGCCTAAGGATAGTTGCCTCTGTTTCTTTTTGCAAAAGCTGTCCCTCCTGTTTCTGGAAACTGTGATTGAATTGTTACTGCTTTCTTGAAAATATATACATGTATGCAGCCATAGATATACTCATGATCCAGGCTTTTGTAGATTTAAGTTGTATATTTGGCAACTAGGTGGAGTGATGGATAATAAGCCCAGATGAAAGATGAGAAAATCTAAGTCAAATCCTGCCTCAGTAACATTAGTATCAGGCAAGTTGCTTAATCTCTGAGCTTCAGTCTCCTCACCTGTGAAATGGGGATAATAATAGCTGCTATCTCACAGTGTTGCCATGAGTAACAAACGAGATAACATATGAGAAGAGTTTTGCAAACCTTAAAATGCTGTACAAAAGTTAGATTTTAGTAGTAGTACTGGTAGTGGCAGTGGCAGTGGTAGTAGCAGCAGCAGTAGTAATAGTAGTAGTAGTAGTAGTAGTAGTAGTAGTAGTAGTAGTAGTAGTAGTAGTAGTAGTAGTAGTAGTAGTAGTAGTAGTAGTCTTGGTGGTGGTGGTGGTGGTGGTGGTGGTGGTGGTGGTGGTGGTGGTGGTGGTAGTAGTGGTGGCAGTAGTAGTAGTAAGAGTAGTAGTAGTGGTGGTGGTAGTAATAGTAATATGGGGCAGCTAGGTGACCAAGTGTTTAGAGTGGCAGCTCTGAAGTCAAGGAGATACATCTTCCTGAGTTCAAATCTGGCCTCAGACACTGGGCAATTCACCTAACCCTCTTTGCCTCACTTTCTTCATCTGTCAAAATGAGCTGGAGAAGGACATTTCAAACCATTCCAGTATCTTTGCCAAGAAAATCCCAACTGGGGTCATGAAGAAGCAGACACAAATGAGACAAGTGAACAGAAGTAGTAGCAATAGAGGAATGTGCAGGATCCCCTTGGTCTCTAAGCCCCACTCCATATCCTATAATTTTTTCCCCTCTTCCCTTCTAGTTAGCATCAAAATGTAAAATCCAGGAGAGAAAACATTATTTTACTTTGATTTTCTGAGGAGAATAGTCCAAGGTTGATTAGAATGCAGAACTCTAGAGAAAATGCATGCCCTTATTAACTACCTATATAGATGTTTTTTTTAACCCTTACCTTCTTTGTTTGAATCAACACTGTGCAATGGTTCCCAGGCAGAAGAGCAGAAAGGGCTAGACAATGAGGGTTAAGGAACTTGCTCAGGGTCTCACAAATAAGGAGAGTCTGAGGTCACATTTGAATCCAGGACCTCAAGTTTTTAGATCTGACTCTCACCTAACTGCCCTTATCTATATAGTTTTAATTGATTACTATTTCCTTTTGCATTCATCCAAAAAACCATCCAAGATCTTCCTATATTTCCCCAATCATCACTTTATGGCTGTGTCTATCTAAGCCCAAATAGCATCATGACCCAGGAGTGTGCTGGAGCCTGTTTGAACTGGGCCCTTGAGAGTCAGTTGTTAAATTTTCAATATGAACATTAGCAACTACTACACACCAGCGCTTCATTTGTTGTTTGGTTGAATTTGTCTAGGTTTAAGAAAGTAGTAAAGAAAATGCTAATAATGCAGATAAACTTAAAAAAGTGTTTCCTTCAGACATTCCTTTTCCTAGAGAACCATTTAGTAAACATTTACCAATACACTCATGCCCATAGTCTCTAAGATTATATATATACATATACATATATATATATATATATATATATATATAGAGAGAGAGAGAGAGAGAGAGAGACAAGAGCCTCCACATCCCCTTGTTAGCCAACTCCAATACATGAGGAAATGCTGTAGTTTCATATTCTCATTCCCCTTCAAGCAGTTATTGCATTTAAAGATCCCCAAGCACAGGATATTACAAAGTAAACCAATTATGTTAAAATATAAGTATTAAGATATTTTTAAAGAAGTTCCCAGACCCCAGGGTTAAGAACTTTCACAAATAAGTCTCTTTTTAATTAATTCATTCATTAAACATTTATTAAATGCCTACTGTATACTAGTCAGTGTGCTAAGCATCTTTTAGATGTATACATTTTGTGTTTCCTTTTCCCTGTCTATATGCTGGATTATCTCACTTAGAAAGGTAATTGATCCTAAATCTAGGATGTCAATTGGATCAGGTGAAATCATTCAAAAGATCTTTATTTTAAAATTTCTCAAACTGATACAGATAGCCTTCATCCCAGCAGCTGTGGTCAGTGACTCTAATTTTAGTCTACTCAATTCCATTTCCGTTATGTCACATTAATTTCAAAGTTAAGAATTTAACAATTCTTGGGAATAAACTATGAGATATCTAAGACCACTTTATGAGTCTATGAATTCTCTAACTACTAGCCGGGGGGGGGGGGTGGGGGGTGGAATGGATTGTACTTCAAATATGCTTGAACTGGTTATCCTCTCTGAAGGACATCTGAATAAAAAATGTTTCCAGGTTGCATTATAAGTAGGATCTTTAGAAGTTTGAGTCACTAATTAGTTGTGACTCAGAATAGAAGTTAACAAAAGAAAACAGTTTTAATTGATTCATTTGGAATAAATCATAACAGACAATCATTTACATAGATTGTCTCAAAAGCCTCAATGTAGTTTTAAGCTATTGAAGCTTATGTAAGATGAAGTGTCAATGATCACGTCTGTTATTATCCCAAATAGAAAAAGCTTTAGTAGTTTAAAAGTACACTAAGATTTTTGGGACATACTATATATCACATTAAAACTGTAATCAGTTATCTTTTTGAGCCTTTAAACTTATAAAGTAGGTTCTAGAGTTATTATTATTCCCATTTTACTGATTAGGAAAGTAAGGATAAGGAAAAAAAATGGACTTACCCATAGTCACACAGCTAGTATTAGAGACAAAGTGTGATCCAAGGGATTTCTGAACTCAAATCCCTTATCAACTCTACCTCACTTCTCTGAGTAATGAAATAAACTTGTTGGCTTGACTGAACTCTTAAAGATTTATAACACACATTTTTAGCATAAGGGACCTATTTCTAAAATTTTATTGACCCAGTTCAAAATAAAAACATATAAGTAGTGAAATGTTCCCTGGACCCAATAAACTTACCAAGCTCATGGAAGCTGTGAAAGTAGCCTGTATATTCAATATATTTAAGACTGATTCATCTCAAAGTGGATTTTGTTCTCTTGATAACTCACAGATGGTTTGCATAAAAATCATAGTGGTTGCAAACATCCTGATGAAGCCAATTTCAACCACTCATTCATTTTTCTTCATTGTATGCATGGATCTGTGCATGTGTTTGTGTGTGTTGTGTATGTGTGTGTGTGTGTGTGTGTGTGTGTGAATATCTTTGCAGTGGATTGCAATGAGATTTGGTGCTGACCCTTTTGAGAACAAAGTTATGGACTCAGGGCCATGTGTGTCATGGTTTTGGCTATAAAAGTTGTACCACCATTAGTTGAGCTGAGTCTTTAATTATAACCCAAATTTATGGCTTGGCTCACAGAGCAAAGTTATATTTCTAAACCCAGAAAATTTTCTTGTAATTAAAGACTCAACACTCTTAATGAAGGAACAGCTTTTATGGATGTTTACATAGTAGTATCCATACTTGGCCTGAAAGACCATTTTCTTAAAAAAAAAACAATGATAGGAAAGAAGGCCAAAACCAAAATAAATCCCCAAATCCATACTCCCCCCAAACAAATAAAACAGCTCCCAGTCTTAACCCTCCAAAAAGACCAAGAAGGATACTCTAGGAGAGAACTGAACAACATAGCGGACCAAGAGTAAAACTTTATCCTCACTGAGAATTCACATTTCTAGGTCTTAAGAACCTTCTCTTAGAATATAAACTCCCATACCCACTTCTAAACAAAGTGGTGATGGACTTAGGGTACAGACTAAGACATATATTTTTAGACAGGATATATGTAGAGGTTTGTTTTTGCCTGAATATGATATTTATTACAAGGATTTTCTTTTTTTTTTTCTTTTTGATGGGAAGAGGTGGGAGAGAGAAAAAGTAAATTTTTTATTGGAAAAATTAAATACACATAAAGAAAGTAAATTCTTTGAGAGTAAAGATTGTTTCATTCTTAGTATTTATATAATCCTACCTCAGACATTGACTTTGTGACCCTGGACCAATCACTTAATTTTAGTCAACCTATGTTCCTCATTTGTAAAATGAGGATAATAATCACATCAATTTCCCAGTGTTGTTATGAGAATCAAATGAGATATCGGCACATTGCAACTCTTAAGACACAGTATAAATGCTATTATTATTATTTGTAGTGCCTAGCATGTTGTCTGGCATATAATGGGTACTTAATAAGTGCTTATTGGATGATGTAGAATGATAAATAACTAACGAGGTCCCAGAAATACTTAAGGGGGCACATAAGAGTGTAAGAGAATACTCTGTTGGGGGCAGCTAGGTGGCTCAGAGGATAGAGAGGCAGACCTAGAAATGAGAAGTCCTAGGTTCAAATCTAGCCTCAGACACATCCTAGCTGGATGGCCTAGCCCTTACCACTTTTTTGCCTTAGAACCAATACACAGTATTGATTATAATAAAACAGAAGATAAAGGTGAGAGAGAGAGAGAGAGAGAGAGAGAGAGAGAGAGAGAGAGAGAGAGAGAGAGAGAGACAGAGAATACCATATCCTATCTGCCCAAGATCATAGCTTTATCACCTTCTGCTGAGTGAGAATTACTATTAAATGATAATTTTTATTCCACCAAGTTCTGGCTTGGAAGCCAATTAAAAGAATCTTCATAGATCACAAGTCTACTATGATGTGGGGGAAATGGGGAATGGCTACTCAGTCATGTTCTCCAAGAGGATAGCATGTAAGGAAAAGTCTCCTCACATTTGAGGTATCTACACTTACCATCTGTATGAATCTGCACAAGTCACTTAAACCCTGTTTGCCTCAGTTTCCTCATCTGCAAATTGAGCTGGAGAAAGAAATGTGAAACCACTTCAGTATCTTTGCCAAGAAAACCACAAATGGGGTTGTGAAATGATTGAACAACAAAAAAGCAAATTGAATGAAATTGCCTTGAAAGTAGTGAGTTCCTTAATAATGGAGGCATCCAAGGAAAATCTGGAAAATGACATGTTGAAGATTTTGAAGAGTTTCTTATTCATGTATGGATTGGATAAGACTGATTCTAAAGTTCTTTCTTTTCAACTCTAATATTCTAATGATTCTCTTTCCTGATATTAATTATGCTTAGTCCCATACCCCACCTACTTTGGTACAAGTAAAAAAAACAAAAGAGTGCATTTGGAATAAAGGTGAATCAATCAAGCAATTAATCATCAAGCATTTATCAAGTAGACACTATAAGTGATGGTCAATCCAAGAACTATGATAAGCCCTTAATTCATAAACGTCATAGCCATGTCTGTCTAAGAAAGTCAATGAAGCATTCTGTAAATCATCTTAACCTCCTTACATCTCCATGCATTCCTCTTAAAAGAAAGATTTAAAGGTCTCACTTTTCATATTTAGCCTCTCACCTTTCAGTAAGTATACAGAATTCTAAATCATTGATCCACTATGGTTGATCATCGAAATGACCAGAGTTCTTAAGTCTTTCAAAATTGTTCTCTTTTACAGTGCTGTTGTAACTGTTCTTCTGGTTCTTCTCACTTCACTCTGTGTCAGTTCAAAATTCAAAAAATACCCACTCTCCCAACCCTTTCCATGTATAGACTTCTAGTAGTGTTCCCCAGTTATGTGAGAAAATAAGTTCTCACCTCCTCTTTCTTCCCCTTTTGTTCCTTAGCATATGTCTCCCCACCCCTTTCCTTTCTTCCTTTTAGATCATCACAACATAATAAGAACCACTCCTAGGATCTCCATCTTATTTGTCTCTCTCTTTGACCTCTGCTGATATTATAGTTAGGAGAATATTCAGGTATCCCCTCCCTCAATTAGAAACAAAGCGTTTCATTCTTATAAGCCTTTTCTGATTGATGGCTTGTATTTATTTTTTCCTATTTCTTTTTATTTTCATGATTGTATCTCAAAGTTTCTACTTAGCTCTGATCTTTTCATCAGAAATTTCATTAAAGATTCATTTTCCCCCTATAAGATTATATTTAACTTTGCTTGGTAAGTTATTCTCAGAAGTAAGCCTGTGTCTTTTACCTTTTGGAATATCACTTTTCAAGTTTTCCACTTTGTAGGCATCTTAAAGCCAACATGCTCCAAACTGAACTTAATATCTTTCCCCTCAAACCCTCCCTTCCTCCTTACTTTATTCTCTTTCTTGAGAGTACTACTTTCTTCTCAATCACTGCAACTCCCAACTTAAATGCCATCCTTGATTCTTCACTCACCTCCCATCATCCCCATATCCAATCATTTTCCATGTGCTGCCTATACAACATTCACAATATTTCTCATTCACTTTCCCTTCACTGCTATGGAACTGTCACCACCACAGGGCAGGTCTTCATCACCTATTATAATAACTTGCTGATTGGCATCTGTAAGACTAAGAATGAACATATAATACTCCTAGTATTAAATTTTTAAGATTTAATAATAACAAAGTGAGAGAGAAAGGGATTTCTTCACCCAAGTGAGCAAAACAAAGATATTGAGACCCAGCAGCCTACTATGTTGGAGCCAAAGGCAACACCCCCCCCCCCAAAAAAAAAGTCCCTTCAGCGTGGGTTTCAGCAAATTTATAAACAAATCCACCCCAGGGTGCACCAGTAGGATGCAAGACAAAGGAACCCCAGAAAGAGTAAAGAATGCTGGGAAATGAAGTCCCCAGGGTACAAAATTTTAAAACACACACATCCCTGACTTAATTTTGCCTCATTCTAATTTCTACTCCACTCAGCTATCAAATGATCACCCTCACCCCCACAAAAAAAGGTTTAGCCATGTCACTTCTCTATTTAATAAAATAAAAATCCTCTTTTTGGCTTTTAAAACCCTTTATAAGCCTCTAAGAGATATACACAGTTTTCTTTTATGATTTCTTGAAATATGATGCCTAGGCTCCCTTTATTTATTTTGGTCATGTCTTTAAGATGGTCCAATGAATCTCTCAATATATTTTCTTTTTTTGCTTTTTTTTAAAGCCATTACCTTCTGTTTTAGAATGGTTACTATGTATTGGTTCCAAGGCAGAAGAGTGGTAAGGGTTAGGCAATGGGGGTTAAATAACTTGTCTAGGGTCACACAGATAGGAAGCTTCTGAGGCCAGATTTGAATTCAGGATCTCCTGTCTATACGTCTGGCTCTGAGATCACTGAGCCATCCAGCTGACCCCTCAATCTATTTTCTAGATCAGTTATTTTAACAATATGATATCTTCCATTTTATTCCATTTTTTTCAGTTTTGACTTTGTTTTAATATTTCTTGTTGACTAATGTAGTCATTAATGTCTATTTGGTCCATTCTAATTCCCAGGGCATCTGTTATCTGAATAAGGTGTTGAAGTGCTAAGCTATTAATTCTGTTTCCCAATCTTTTTTTCCTAGCTCTCACTTCATTTATAGTATCATTAAAAAAATCTCTTCCCTTCTGTCTTAGTATCTGCTCTATGACAGAAAAGCAGCATTTGGGTCAGGTTATTCAGGGTCACACAAATAGTAAATATCTGAGGCTAGAATTAGACTCGGGTCCTCCCATCTCTAGCTCTGGCACTCTATCCACTGCATTACCCATCTGTCCTCCATTTATAGTATCATTTTAACTCATTTAAAAAACCCTCTAATCTCTTGTATCATTTCTTTTAGGAGTTTTAATTAATCTTGAGGTCAAGCTGTGTTTTCCTTTGAGACTTTACTTAGAGGCACAGCATTTTGCAATTATCTTTCTTTTCTGGATTTGTGTCTTGGGCATCCCTAGCCTCATAATAACACTTTTGTCTTTTATTCTTGTCGGCCACTCTTCCAGTTATCTGCTCTGGGCAATCTAGCATTGCTGGAAGCCTTAGGATATGAGTCTATGTTTCAGGGCTGTCTCAGAGACCCGCTCCAATCCTCCTCTGTCCTGGGGAGGGGGAACAATTGTGTCCACTTTCCTTCTGTTAAGAATTTCCTATTTATCTTACATATAGATTGTTAATATATATGTATATATACATATATATTACTTAATTGACAATTTGCTTTGTCAGTGGTTCCCAAACTGTTTTGGCTTACTGCCCCCTTTCCAGAAAAAATATTACTTAGCGCCCCCTGTCACATAATATCACCACCCCCTTACAGTACTGCTCCCAAATGCACCTGTGGCCATCACCGCTTCCCTTGATCCCTGCAGTACCCACCAGGGGGCAGTGGCACCCACTTTGGGAATCACTGCTCTAAGTGAACTCACACTGAGAGCTCATGGTGTTGAGACTGCCTAGACTCCAACCCTCACTGCTGGTTTGGACTAGAGCTAAATCATCATCAGTCCCCTCTGGGTAATCCTGCAGAAGTGACCTAGCTTAGAGCTCTGGGCACTAAGTCTATGATCCTGGTCCTATCCTTGTTCTACAATTCCTGCTCTTGTCACTTGCTTAGAGGTTGAATTTGTGACCTTGGACTGCAAAGTTGATCTTCTATAATTTCCCCTTTGATTTCCCAATCACAGCTCAGTCCAGTATTCTTCTAAGGTCCTCATTAGAGAAGTTGTGGGGGGCTACATTGCTTCCTTTTGCTCCATTGTCTTGGCTGGTCCCCATTTCTTTTTCATAGTCATAGTAATATCAACTCTTTGCTCAAAGGTTTGACCTCTCCTTGGCATGCTGGTAGTGTGAATACTCAACTGACATTTTATATAGCAAATTTTTTATAGCATAATTCAATGCTTTTCTGGGCACAGAACACAGGGATAGATGGTCTTCTTGTCTTCTAGATTCAATTAAAAAAAAGTAATGATGGGTACATAAGGGATTTAGTGTCTACCCAAACATATACACACATACACACAGAAGAGTACCGTGAATTATAAACTACATAGAGAGGAGGCATTTGGTATGATCTTTGTCTCTCAGCCTGAATGAAGATATCATTGATTATCCTGTTGAGTTAATGCAGCCTTGAAATAAGCACATAAACTAAAAAATAATAATGGATGGGAGTTAGGTGGCTCAGTGGACAGAGCCAGGCCTGGCTATGGGAGGTCGTAGGTTCAGATCTGGCTTCAGATACTTCCTAGCTATAAGTAAGTCACTTAACCCCAATTGCCTAGCCATTATTGCTCTTCTGCCTAGGATCTGATATTTAGTATTGATTATAAGACAGAAGGTAAGTGTTTTTTAAAATTGATAATGGAGAGCATTTGATACAATTCCACTATATTTTTATAGTCAGTCAGTTAATAAACATTCATTAAGCACCTAATAAAGATAGGTAGATGGCACAATAGATAGAGTGCTGGGCTTGGAGTCAAGAAAACTCATCTTCCTAGGTTCAAATCTGGCCTCAGACCTAACTAGTGATGTGAAGTTAGTGACTTGGTGAAGTCAGTGAAGACAGTAAACTGGTCAAGTCACTTAACCTTGTTTGCCTCAGTTTCCTCATCTGTAAAATAAGCCAGAGAATGAAATGGCAAACCATTTCAGGGTCTTTGCCAAGAAAACCCCAAATGGAGTTACCATGAGATGGACAAGACTGAAAATGACTAAATAACAACAACAAAGCACCTATTATGTACCAAACACTGTGACAAGTTCTGGCCACATAAATATAAAAGTGAGATAGTCCCTGCTTTCATGAAATTTATATTGTAATGGGGGAAATAGCACAGGGTCAAGAAAGAGAAATTTAGTCTGGGGAGCCACAGGAGTAGTAAGTCTTTCGATAGAGTAATTTATTTAGATGTCCTTTTCAGAAGCAATAGAGATATTATTTTTATTACTGAGCTTAAAATAAGAAATAAGAAGAATAAGAAGAAATAAGAAATTAGGAAGTAGGGTTGGAAAGCGGCCAGAGGGCTGAGTTTGGGGTGGATGGCAGAATGGAATGTGATACATGATCTGGTCTGGGATCAGTCAAATCGAGTGGGTTTGGTGAGTTTCCGCTCATTCACCCATCAAGATAGTTGAGCCCTTAGGTGGGTGTTCCAAAATTGAGTGGATTGGTTTCTTTGAGCACCCAGCAGGTGGCACCCCTTGCCATGCTTCCCAAAACATCTTTATAACTCCCAGAAGGGAGTATTGATCATTACTCCAGCTTTTTTCTGTCTATTCTGTGCCAAGCTGCTTCTAGGCAGTGATGTCCTCCTTGGCTG
Organism: Gracilinanus agilis; assembly: GCF_016433145.1. Lineage (NCBI taxonomy): Eukaryota > Metazoa > Chordata > Mammalia > Didelphimorphia > Didelphidae > Gracilinanus > Gracilinanus agilis. Next base: position 82,605,909 of record NC_058131.1, read on the forward strand.
CAGTTCTCAATACCTCTCTCTATAGATGACATTGCTAGCACTTTTGCTATAGAACGTATCTTCTGCAGTAGAGAAGCCCATTCCTCTTGCAGAGATAAACTATTTCATAGATTCGCTCTTGGTTTAACTGTGAATCAAAGTGAATGACCTCCTGGGCTCATGCAAAAATTTCCCTCTAAGTCAAGAACAAATCTCATCCCTCTTTTCTTCCAGATGGTCTCAACACACAGAGAGAGGATGTCTCTGTCCCCTACCTCTACAGAAACAATAAATGATTTTACAGTTTGAAGCCCTCAAGATTATAGATTTAAAACTGGAAAGAATTTTACATATAAGACAAATGAAGCCTAGAAATGTTAAATAATTTACCCAAGGTTAACCATCTCATAAGTGGCCAAGGTAAGATTAGAATCCAGGTCATCTGATTCCAAATCCAATTCTCTTTCTATATGCTGTCTCCCTCCTCCTAGCTTCAGCATACTGTACTATCCCCACTCCAACTTTTCAGCAGTTCCTGTGGGTTTTCTGTTGAAGTTTGTCAAAGGATGTCAAAGGCCCTCTATTACTCCATGAGTCTTGGGCATTATTGATGGAGTTATTAAAATCTTATCAGTGCTCATGGAATCAATGATTATCTCAATGCAAATAATTCTAATAATCTGATTTCTCTTCAGATCGAATAAATCAATGCAAATATTTCTCAGATTTATTTGTCCAGTCCTAACCTCTCTGTTGACCTTCTGTCTTGAGTTTTCTAACTGCCCATTAGGTATCTCGAACTGGATACCCTTTAGAACATCTTAAACTCAACATACCCCAAACTGAACTCATTAAATCTCCCCCTCAAACCCTTCCATCTTTCTAGTTTCCCTACTGCTACTGAGAGTACCACCATCTTCCCAGTTACTTGGACTCATAATTGAGGTATCTTCCTTAACGTCTCACTCTCTCTCTCTCACCCTTCATAACCAATCAGTTGTCAAATGCTGCCCATTCCATCTTTACATCTTTCATACATGCCCCTTCTCTCCTCTAACACTGCTACCACCATGATTTAGACCCTCATTACTTTACACCTGGACTATCACAGGAATCTGTGGGTTGGGTTCCTTGCTATGATTTTCCCCTCATTCTAATTTATCTTCCATTCAGCTATCAAACTGACCTTCCTAAATCTGGCTGTATCATTCTCCATTCAGTAAACCCATTTGGCTCCCTATTGCCTCTAAGATGGCATACACAATTCTCTATTTGTTTTATAAAGACACCACCACCAACAACAACAACACCAGCACCATAGCCTGCCACCTTCTAACTTTTCCATTTTCTTACACTTTTCAACATCCTCCACATACTCTTTTATCCAGGGGCACTGGCCTCTTTGCTTTTCCTTGAACAAGACTCTTCATTTCCAGACTGTTTTCACTGGATGCCTGGAATGCTCTCCCTCCTCATCTCTCCATCCTGGGTTCCCGGGCTTCCTTCAAGTCTCAGCTGAAGTCCTACCTTCTACCAGAAGCATTTCTCAATTCCCCTGAATATTAATGCCTTCCTTCTGCAGATTATTTCTAATTTATTTTGTCTGTATCTTGTTTGTGTACAATTGTTTGCAAGTAGTAGTCTCTCCCATTAGACTAGGAACTCCTGGGAAACAGGGGCTGTCTTTTTTTCTCTATTTGTATCCTCTGTACTTAGCACCATGCCTGACATATAGTCAGAAGTTAATAAATGTTAATTAACTTCTTTAAAACCAAAAGTAGTCTCATTTATATCTCAGTGGAGGGATGAGGCATGGAAGATCAAATATTCCTCTGGCATTACTGTGGGCCTGAAAGAAAAAAAAGAAATAGTCTATGCCATGCTGCTTCCTCAAGGTGGAACTCAAGTTACATAGCAATCCAGCATAGGGTCTAAAGAAATCTTTTTTTTTTTTTAAATAATCTTTTTATCTTTTGTTTTTCCATCTTTGTGGGACTCTGTTGGTGGGAAAACTATAGAGAGTAGGCACTAAATATGTTTAAAATATATTGAATGGAATTGATTTGAAAGGCAAGGAAAGAAAGTTCCCAAGTGTGGGATAATAGGCTCTAGAGATTAAGATTAAGAGTCTAGGCTAAGTCACTTGTGGGACCCAGATTTAGTGCTCAGAACCACAATGACTGACTGTCAGAGCTCATGAGGTGCCACAGCAGAGGAGTTTAAGACCTATCTGAAGAAAAACTTAACAAAAGGGACATCAGTGGGGAAATGACTTTGATGCTAATTTGAAGTTGTCTATAGTAGGGTATCCTTCTATGTTCTCTGTCCACGACTAGAACTGAGCCCACAGATAGTATTAACTAGCCGTATCTGACTAGAAGCCAAGAGTCTTGGTGGGAGTTTGTATATACTGAATTCACGAAAAATCTGAATGGCATAAAGAAGGAAAGGCTGCTATTTTTTTTTAATTCTCTGCATAGCGAAAAAGTCTGGGATGTATATAAAGCAAAAGAAAGTGAACTCAGCCTCCAAAAAAAATCACCACAAATTCCAAATCAGTGAAGTCTGAATTAATGAGGCTTTATAATAATCTTCATTTATCCTAAGTACACCATTTGGCCTTTAGGTTTTTTCATCCATCACTCGAAAAAATGCTAATCAGTATGACTGATTCTTACACTCTGGGATCTTTAAAATAATATTCAAGCTAGAAATGAAAACTTTAAGAATTCTTTTAATAACTACCTCTCCAAAATTATTATTGAAATGCTCTTACTCTTAGAGAAACAGGCCAGTCTATATTATGCAAGTGGTGCCTTATACTCTATCATTGTAACTAAGCTATTTGAATTGTTAGTACAACCAATTTGTAATTTTATGCATGTGACAAAAGGAAGAAGCTATCTTTGAGCAGTGGATAGAGTTCTGGACTAGGAATCAGGAAGATGTGGGTTTGAATCCTGCCTCTAACTAACTGTGAATTTAGGCTTGAGCATCAAATTTCCCTTAGCTTCATTTTTGTCATTTGTAAATAGTGGAGAGATAAGGTAACAACAAAGAGAATGTTGAGTTTCTAGAAAGTCTAACTGAATAGACTTGTAAATTACATTATTTCAAGGATGACTCAACAGGAAGACTCTTTTTTTTATTCTAGGAAACCTTAACTTTCATCTCATAATCAATACTGAGAATTGGTTCCAAGGCAGAAGAACTGTTAAGGTTAGGCAATGGGGGTTAAGTGACTTGTACAGAATCATCCAGCTAGGATGTATCTGAGGTCAAAATTGAACCCAGAACCTCCCATCTCTAGGCCTGACTCTCAATTCACTGAGTTACCTAGTTGCCCCCAGAAAGACTCTTAATATGCTGACTCCACATTACTTCCAAAGCATGGCTAAGAAAGTGACTCCTGAGAAAGATTTCATGTATTTCAAATTATTTTTTAATTCACATTTTGTTCTTTAACTCAGACTAGTATTCTTACCAATTAGACTGAATCAGAAAGGCTTTACAGTAATATTTAAAATCAGATGCTTCATAAAGTGTCATTCCAGATGTTTTTGTGTTACTCTGCTTAGCCTAATTAATGTCTTGTAGTCAATGTTTAATATTTATTGTCTGGAATTCAATTAAAGGAGCAAAAAGGAAGTAATTGATTAGGAAACCTTTTGTCCTTTCTAAGTGTTCCCAAGTTATTTCAATTTGAAACCTATTTTTTCAGAAACTCTAGATGCGTGGTACCCAGTGCCTGGTACATAGATATTTTGGGATTTACTAGCTTAAAACTACACCAAGACTTTTGGAATACTTTGTATAGTGGTGTTGAATAAATGTTCACTGTTAATTATTAATTCATATTTTCAAAGCAATTAACTAGAATACTCTATTACTTAAAATAGCACTTTTGTAACATATACTAATTCCGAAAACCTTGAGCATCAAATGAAACATACAGACTGATTTACTTTGAAAAAGTCCATTTGAATAAGGGCAATAGAAGTTGCTTTTTAAAAATCTATTAATTCATTTATTCATTCATCCATGTATGCATTTTCTTATTTTCTTTCCTCTCTTTTTTCCTCTTCTTTCTTCTTTCTCATTTTTAGTTTGTTTTTCACTTTCTTTCTGTCTCTCTTTCTCCCTATGAAAAGTAAAGGTTCTCCACTACACACCTGAGTGATTTACTTCTCTTGTGCAAAGATGATACAGTAGTTAGAATACTGAACCTAGAGTCAGGAAGACCCAAGTTCAGAACTGACAAGTCACTTAATAGTCCTATGGTTTGGCTTATTGTGTCTTTCAAGCCTTCAGCCTAGGTCATTTCACCATCCTTTACCTTCTTTGCTACACAACTGCTGCTGACCATGGGTAGAGAAAATCACACAACCATTCTGACTAGATCTAGTACAAATTTGTATTAAACATCTTCAACTGGGCTCTCACTGCTGCTCGGCAATCTTACTATACCTTCTTTGTTAAGACACTATCCCATTCTCCACAGCACTCTTCTAAACCTTTTCATTCATCCTCAGATCTTCCATGACTTCCCCTCCCTCCCTCAGTTGAGAACGTTGCCTCCTATTCTACAGAAACAATTGAGTTCATTTGCCTCGAGCTCTCTCTTCTCCCCTCTTCTGTATCTCATATTACCCAAATGCCTTCTACCACAAACTCCTCCTTCACCTCTGTCTCAAATAAAAAAGGTGGACTTACTCCTTACTAAAACTAATCTCTTTACCTGCATAACTTATCCCATCTTCTCCAATAGATGTCCCCCTAACATCCCCATTCGATCACTTATTTTTCATTTCTTTCTGTTTGCTGGCTCCTTCCCTACTTCCTACAAACTGCCTATGTCTCTCCCATTCTGAAAAGAAAAACTCTTCCTTAATCCTTCTATTCCAGCCTTCATCCTATACCTTTTCTGTCCTTTGTAGCTCAAATCCTAAAAATATTCATCTCTAATAAGTGCCTCTATTTTCCCCTCACTCTCTTCTCAACCACCTTACAATTCAGCTTCTGAACTGATCCTTCCAATGAAACTGATCTCTCCAAAGTTACCAATGATCTCTTTATTGTCAAATCCAACGGCCTTTTCTCATTACTCATTTTCTTTGACTTCTCTGCAGCCTTTAATATTGCTAATCACTCCCTCCTTCTTGAAAGTCTCTTCTCTCGAGGTTCTCAAAACACTACTGTCTCCTGGTTCTTCTCCTAACTGATAGAGAAAGAATTCAAATTTAGGTCTTCCTGAATCCAGGTCCATTACTCTCTCCACTAGTTACTCTAAGACCTTTGTTATTCCAACTTTGAAAACCATCTATTTTGTAGAATATATTCATTCTACTTCCCTCTTATATTATTAGCTATAGAGTTTTATCTTTACCATGGTTTATAGCAACAAATCTCAAACTTTAAAAAAATTTACAGGATAGCATTATTCCTTGCCTTGGATACCCTATAGGAGAATGGGACGTGGGAATTTGGTTGCAAGGGTAATTTTTATACAACTGAAGCATATTGTTTGAGAATAGAAGGGCTTATAGGCATGAGGATTGAGTCAATAATCTTTATTTGTTGATCATTTCCTTTGTATCTCTTGTATAAAGAAGTGGTACAGGACAGGTGTTCATTCTTTAGTCACTCCTGATTTTTTCACCTCCTTGATTTGTAAGATTGACTTCTAGGTACAGAATTTGATTTCTCCTCCTCATTCCACCCCATATCTCCACTCAAGGTCAAGGAACTTGATTATTAAACTCTTTATTTTTATATCTTAATTCAGTGACTAGAAGCTGTTCCTCTTCTTTCCACAAGAAGGAGACTCAAAATTATATTATCTGGAGCTTTCCTATTGGGTAGATCTTCAGTTAGAACTTAGACTCCTGAAGTTCTATGTATAGGTTTTTTTTCTTCTTCTAAAAATGCTTATTCCAAGAAGCCCATTTGTTAAAAATTACAATGAGCAGAGCAGACAAGATCGGAGAAATCTGTCTTTCCATGAAAGAACCACATAAAACATGCTCTGCGTGTACATTTGAGATTGTCATCTGCTTCACAGATTTGCCATGATTGTTACCCATTGTGATCATTTTTTTTACTTACCACTACGTATTTTATGGTCCTTTCTTGTGTGGATGAAAGACTTTGAAAAAGAGAAACTGGGAAGGGGACAGGAATGAGTGCTAAGGAGACTGATATAGGCCACATTAAAGACTTTGAATTACCTAATATTTGAGTATTCCTTTGGTGATCTCAAAATTAGCAGTCTGATGTAGAAGCCTTTTTACATTCTTCTACCAAATGATGAGCTTGTAAGAGGCCTCTCCGTTAATGTCTCCCACTCACAATTATTTGAAATCCAGGAAAGAGGACAGTTTTGAGGTTTCCTCCACTTAGAGAGGAAATGCTTTCTTGTAATTAACCCATCCGGGGAGAACTCAGTCCAAAGCAACTCTCTAATTAAGGTTGGTGGTGGTCAATTGGAAGGTTTGTAACCCAAAGGCACCAAGACTAGATGTTTCTTTGAGATAGCATTCTACAGAAAAAGTTACTTCTCCTCAATCCCTTGTTTACAAAGTTTACAAAATAATGATAATACATGTATAATCCAGATCAAATTGCTTACCATCTCCAAGAATGGGGAGCAAAGGGAGGGAGGGAAACAATTTGGATCTTATAATTTCAGAAAACATATGCTGAAAATAGTTACTGCATGTAATTGGGAAAGTAAAACATCTTTGAATTAAAAAAAAACTTCACAAAATAGCAGGTGCTGGCTAGAAGATGAAAAGTGGTGTTTATGACTCTTGGCTTCTTCCCACCTCCATCTTTCAATCTCACTATCTTTTATGGGGTCTGTCATCCTGGAATAAGATCCATAGATCCTTTTCCTCTTAGGAATTGGCCAAAGTCTCCTTTTTCCCCATCCTCAGGTCAAAGATTTAGTATCCCAGGCTTCAACTCTGGGGATGCCCCATAAGAACCCATTTGTGTCTTAGGACTGTGCTAACCCCAACTATTCTTATCCAAAACACAACAAGAAGTACCCCCCAAACAAAGCCCCAGAACAACAACAACACAGAACAAAAACCTTATCCAGAACAAGATGACCATAAGGGAACTGCTGGAAATGTTTCTCAGAGAATTCTGCAGCATTCTTGGTCATCCATAAATTAAAAGAAACAAAGGAAAATTGCCTATAATCAGAGTCTGGTGCTCCTGTGAAGGGAAGAGGGTAATTCAGAGAGGTTTATGTGTTTTGGCATAGATTGGGGGGAGTGGAGTAGATCTTAAAGTATGGAATAGTGGGATCCTGAGCCAAGACTTGGCTGCTTATGCTGTGGGTTGCCGTCCAGCAAATTCACCTTGAGCCAAGCTTTCTCTCTTCATTTATTCCTGTATTCCTGTTTGTTTTCTCAGGTCTGAGGCACTGTTAGGGGTCAAAAGAATTCCTGTCCATCTCCGAGGCAATAATATCTCACATTTTTAGGGCAAGGCTATTTTCAAAATGCTTTTTCTATGTTTTATACTGTTAGTTTTGCTCTTGGGAAGTCGGGTAACTACCCCCATTTTACAGATGACAAATGTGAAGCATCAAGACGGTTGTTACTCAACATGGAGTCACAGAACATTATGACAGGGAGATTTCTTACAGAGCATCTAGTTCATCCTGGTATTACAAATGAGGAAAAATAAGGCCTTCAGAGATGGACTGATTTATTCCAGGCAGCTGGATAGTACAGTGGCTAGACCCAGGATGTAAAATCAGAATGATCCGAGTTAAAAACTGGTCTTAGACACTTGAAGTGTCATTTCACTTCTCTTCAGCCACATCTGTGAAATGGGGACAACAATATCAACTATTTCTCAGGGTTGTTGTGAAGATGAAATCAGATCATATATGTGAAGCACATCACAAACCTCCAAGCTTATCATTGCTATTATTATTCAAGGTCACATAGTCAGTTGTTTTATTTAGAGCCCAGGCAAGGAATCCAATCAGTCAACAAGTATTTATTAAAGCACCTCCTATATGCCAGGCCCTGTACTAAATGATGGGGATACAAAGAAAGGTAATAGACAATTCAAGGAGGAAGGACAACATGCAAATAATTTGGTTTAAAATCAGAAAAATGCAGGATAAATAACCAACGGTGGCAAGGCACTGATATTAAGAGGAACCTGGAACAGCTTCCTCTTAAAGTTGGGGCTTTAGATGAGACTTGAAGGAAGCCAAGAGGTGGGGATGATGAAAGACCATTCCAGGAATGGGAGAACCAGTGAAAATAGTTAAGAGTTAAGGAACTGAATGCATAGACCAAGAAGTAAGCCAAAGTCACTAAATCACAGGTTATGTGTGTATTTGTTGGTGGGGTTGGTTGGGGAGGGTGTATGAAGATTTAAGGGATAAGTATACTGGACAAAGGAAGGATTTTATACTTGATCCTGAAAGTCATAGGGAACTGTCATAAGGGTCCCCTGAATTGCCATTCAGTTTTCTTTCTAGCCTTTCATCTCATCTCAGTATTAAGCCTAGCCCAGGCCATAGAGCAAATTGATGTCTGTGTCTGAGTTAGAATTCCTGGGTTCAGATGACTAGTCCAGGGCTCTCCACTATTCTAATCCTGCATTTTGGCATTGAGTGTCTGGTATGAACAAAGCTACAGCTCAATATGATTCCATTCAGTGTAACAAACATTCATTAAATGACTCTGGTATGCTGTGCTAGGAGTTGGGGATTCACAGGCAGAAATGATAGTAGCTAGATGGACCAATGACTAGAGTGTTGGGTCTTTAGTGAGGAAGATTCATCTTTGTGAATTTAGGTTTAGCCTTAGATGCTGTATGACCCTAAGCAAGTCACTCAATTCTCTTTGCCCCCGTTTTCTCATCTGTAAAATGAATGAAGATAGAAATAGCAAATCATTCCAGTAGAAAAGAAAGCCCCAAGTGGGGTCACAAAGATTCAGATACAACTGAACAAATAGCCTTTATATTGCTCTTGAATCTGTAAATATTATTTCATTTGATATTTACAATAACCTTGTGAAATACCTGTTGTTATATAAGTACTATTATTATTGTGCCCATTTTACAGATGTGGAAACATAGCTTGTAAGTATTGGAAGCAGGATTTGAACTCAAATTGTTCTGAATTAAAATCCAGTGCATTGTCTGTAGTGCTACTTAATTATCTTCTCTAAATCAAAAGTTCCTATTCTCAAGGGGCTATCCATGTTCTGGGGAGACACAATTGTGTACACAGACATGTAAATAAAAACTATACATAAAATAAAAGAAAGAAGTTTCAAAAAGGAGAAAATAATAACATCTAGGGGTATCCAGGAAAGACAACTATGTTTTGAAGGGAGCTGCAGATTTCCTGAGCCCTAAGATGAGAAGGGAATATATTTCAGAGGTAGGAAGCCTCTTTAACAGATATGGAGTCAAATCTGGTTTCAGACACTTCCTAGCTATATGACTTTGGGCAAGTCACTCAACTCCCATTGCCTAGCCCTTACTGTTCTTCTGCTTCTAAGACAGAAAGTAAGAATTTGAAAAAAAAAAACATGGAGGCAAGAGATGGAATGTGGTATACATTAGATGAGACTGGAAAATGCTCAAAAAAAATATAAAATAGAATTGCAAAGGAAAATGGGAACCAACCTGTGGAGGTCCTTACATGCCAGCCATTTGCATTAGTGATCTAATCATTATAGATAGGATTGAATCCATTGAGCCAATTGAAATATCAATTTATTTAAATTCATTTCAGAGATGAAGGAATTGAACTAAGGTTTGAGGTATAAAAGCAAAGCATAGGAAAGAAAGGCAAGAAATGCATGGTTGTTTGGCTTGAAAGTAAAGGGGCTGGCACGTTTTGGGGAGAATTATGACTCCTATTCTGACTCTGAACTAAACAAAAGTCTATAATGAGGGAAAGAGAAAAGTGTACCCTTTTTCCTAACTCTGCTCTTTTTTCCAACATTCATTCTGTTTGAAAGATTTAAGTGAAATCCTAGTAAAATCTTCTTAGAGAAATAGAGCATCTGCTTATTCTTCCATTAATTATCGTTAGCATCCCAACTGATAGCAGCACAAACATCATTAGCTGGTGTAGACCTGGATTTCTGCCACCTACTCCCAGACATCACAAGTGTTAATTGCATGTTGGAGTGAGTTGAGAAATGATAATGGAGCACCTCTCTGCTCCAGGGATCCAATTTGCATCCTAGGAAACCCTCTGTTACCTATAAAATTATCAAGTCAAAGAAAATGGAACTATGACCAAAGCCATACCACTGTTCAATGATGACTTTATTGACAAGAAAACTGGAAGGGTAATGACCCAAGCCAAGGTGGCTCTTGGGAATCAGTACCATGTCTTTTATTCTAGCTTAAAATAAAGGATTCTCATTCTAGTTTAAAATAAAGGATCTTTAGGACAGGAATAAGAGCCAACTTATAAGGTTGACAGAGTAAAGCTAAAGAAAGAGTTGACATTGTAATCCCCTTTTTCTAGATAGGGAAACTGTGTTCCAAAGGGTTCTGTGATTTGCCCCAAGTACTAGAATAACAGAAAGTACAGTTAGAATTAAAACCTATCATTGCCCATTTTAAGAACAATTGTTGTTAACCCAATGCCTGGCATGTAATCAGTGTTTAATGAATATTTATCGGCTAAATGAATGAATGAAAGTTGTCCAGAACTGGATATAGATGGTTATGGGGACTGCATTGAATCTGTGCTGACTGTAATAAAGAAGGTAAGGTGATATAGTGGAAAGACCACTGCTTTTGGAGTTAGGGTTTGTGTGGGAACCTTGGATTTGCTACTTATTACCTCTGTAATCTTGGGCAAATAATTTTGTCCCTCAAAGACTCACTTTCCCCTTCTGTAAAACTAGGAGGTTGGGTTAGATGATCTCTATTGTCCTTTCTAACTCTAAATCAATGAATCTGTGACTCCAGGATGCACCATGATAACCTATAGTGATAAGTGCATTTCTGAGATCAATATATTTATTTGTATTTTTCTAATACAATATTGAATAAAAATGTCATTTTTAGGTTTGTCTTATTCCTTGAGATGAGTATAATTTTTAAACATATTTTTAAATATTCACTTTTAAAAATGTTAAGTTCTAAACTTTCTCCCTTCTTGAGAGACCAAACAATCTGATGTTCATTATATGTGTGGTCATGCAAAACATATTTTCATATTAACCATTTGCAAAAAAAAAATCAAGAAAAAATAAAGAAAATGGGAGGAAAAAGAATGCTTCAATCTGCACTTAATGTTCATCAGTTCTCTTTCTGGAGGTGGATAGCATTTTTCATCATGAGTCTTTTGGAAATGATTACTGTATTGGTTAGGGTAGCTATGTCTTTCACAGTTAATCATCATTATAATATTGCTGTTTTTATATATAATGTTCTCCTGGTTCTGCTTTTTTTCACTTTGTATTAGTCATTGAAGTCTTGCCAAGTTTTTTCTGAAACTATCCCGTTTGTCATTTCTTATAGCACAACAGTAGTCCATCACAATCTTTTAAAAAATATTTTTCTAGATTACCTGGTGATATAAGTTTTAACAATATTTTCTGACATTTTGCAATTCATGTTCTCTCTCTCTTTCCCACCCCTCTGCCCTCTGCAAGACTGCAAGTAATATCATATAGATCTTACATATGTTATCATACAATATATATTTCCATTTTTGTCATGTTGCAAAAGAAGACACATATCATTTACACTAGAGAAAAATTCATGGAGGAAATAAACTTCAGCACAGTATGTTTTAATCTACACTTAGACTCCGTGAGTCTCTTGGAACTTGTCCTGGGTCCTTGCACTGATGATAAAATTGAGTCATTCATAGTTGATCATCACACATTATTGCTGTTACTGCGTGCATTCTCCTGACTTTGCTCATTTCACTTTGTATCACCTCATATACATCTCCATTACAATCTTATATCACAACTTATTCAGTCATTCCTCAAATGGTAGACATCCCCTCAATTTTCAATTCTTTGCCACTACTAAAAATGTTGCGACAAAAACGTTTTATAACACATATGCCCTCTTACTTTTTCTTTGATTTCTTTGGGACCACATACTGGTATTCCTGGGTCAAAGGGTATGCATTGTTTTCATAATTCTTTGGGAATTGCTCTAAATTGTTCTCCTGAACCAGCTGAACCAGTCCACCATTCTGCCAACAGTACTTTAGTGTCCCAATTTCCCTCTATGCCCGTTAGAACTGGTCATTTTCTTTTTCTATTATGTTAACTCATTTGATAGATGTGAGGTGATACTTCAGAGCTGTTTTGATTTGTATTTCTCTAATTAATATGATTTGGAGCCAGTGAAGCAAAAGCAAATCACTGTGGTACTTTAGGAAGAAAACCCAAAATGAGATTCCTATCAGATTTGGAGCATTTTTCCTATGAAAAAGCTATAATTTAATAATATAAGCTATATTTATTTGAGAAATGAGACCTTAGATATAGAACTGAGCCAAATTTATTAAAAAATGAGAACCATTCCCCAACTGATATTCAAAGGCTATCAAAGGATTTTAGAAGAAGAAATCAAAGCTATAAATATTCATAGGAAATTCCTATGAATTTCACTGGCTCATTTTACAGAGGAGGAAACTGAGGTAAGCAGGGTGAAGTGATTTGCCAAGGGTCACATAGCTAGTATGTATCTGAGACCAGATTTGAACTCAGGAAGAAGAGTCATCCTGACTCCAGGCCTGGTGTTCTATCCACTGTGCTGCCTAGCTAGCTACCCTAAAATGTGCCAAACACTGTTCTAGGCACTGAGAATAAAGATAAATATGAAACGATCTCTGTTCTTGAAAAGTTTATATTCAGAAACTAGCAGTATTGCAAGTCAACCAACCAGGCATACTGTTTCTATTCTTTATTATTATGGAAGTGAAAGAATTTTCATATTTAGAATCCATGATGATGAGTTTGTTGTAACATTTTCCAAATTAACTTCAAAATATCTTATGCAGAGGAAAGGGAGACAGAGAGAGAGACAGAGAGACAGAGACAGAGACAGAGACAGAGACAGACAGAGAGAGACATAGAGACAGAGACAGAGACAGAGACAGAGGCAGAGACAGAGACAGAGGCAGAGACAGAGGGAGGAATAAAGAGAGACAGATAGACAAATACAGAGACAGACACTCACAGACATATAGAGAGAAAGAGAAAAGAGGCAAAAGAAGAGGAGAGGAGAGGACAGGACAGGACAGGAGAAGAGAGGAGAGGAGAGGGTAGAGGAGAAGAGAGGGAATAAGAGAGGAAGTTGGAACTTTGGCTAGATCCTAAAGAAAACAAAGAACAAAATCATTTTCTTAGCTTGTTGAATGGTTGCTAATTTATCAAAGGCTGACTTGTTAAAGGCTAAAGATTCTATATAAGATATATCAACATAAGATCTTATGTCTTGCATTATATGTTTATTCAGTGATTTTTATTGATGATTCTTAGGTCTGTAACTTAAAAAAATAAAATAAAGTGAAGAAAATGTTCCAGAGTTCCTGACACTTCTTGTCCTTTTAAATTGTAACATTTTTTCAGTTCCATGAACTGATATCCTGCTAAAAATAGTATATATTTAACATGGAGAAAGTTTTTCAAATAAGGACTTTTTCTTTGTTTTTACTTTTTGTGGATTTGTATTTGGCCTTTAAGGCATAATTTTATATCCTTAGATTTGATTTCAATCTCAGATGAGATAGAGTAAGTAATACTCAGTGGTATTATTTCCCTCTAATTATACATCATGACATTTTAGCCAGAAACTTTTCTTGGGACATATTCTTTTCACTTATCAATCCATGATCCATATGCATTTATGATATGCCTAGTGGTATCTTCCAGGAACTTGACAGCATGAATACAAAAATGAAACAGTCCCTGCCCTCAAGGAGCTTACACTGCAGTTAGAGAGCAGCATATGAATTAAATAAATAAGGCAAATAGATAATATACAAAATTAAAAGTAATTTGGGGATGGTGAAGCCTTAGCAGTTTAGAGAATCAGAAAAAGTCTCTTGAAGGGGGTAGTCTTCAAGCTAAGCTTTGAAGAAAATGTATAATAATAATAAATTAGAGTCAGAGGTACAGAGGAATCCTTTTTGAGTTTAAGCAAGTATTAAGGATAATGTAGAGTGAGTATTGGCCTTTAAGTCCTGTCTTCTCATATCAGTTAAATTCAATTAGTATGGCAGCAATTTGTTGGCCTGCAAATAGATTTATTAGGGGACATATTCAGTGAATAATGTGAGTAAAGTACCCTAGTATATTGGAGAAGGAAGTAGTATGGTTTATTGAGTTTATAAGATTTTGCTAAGCAAATTAAGTTCTATTCCGATTAAAAGCCCTAGTAGGGTTACTATTAAAACATAGTTTAATTATAGTTGGCGTAGTTATGGAGATTGATGATGTTAGAGGAATATTAATTGTTAAGATAAAGCCTGCGAAGATACTTCCTATGGCTAGACATATAATAGGGTTAATAAAGTTAGGGTTATTTTCACTAATTGGGGAAATGGATGTGAAGTGGGGAAATCCAAGTAGAGCATAATAGATAATTTGTAGGCTATAGATAGTGGTAAGAGTTACAAGTTGTAGGTTACAAGCTGTAGTTGACTTGCCCTGTTGGATTATGGTATGGAATTCTCTACACCATGATGATAATGATCAGTCTAGTCACTCCCTCTTTCAACAGGCACACCAAACCAAACTGAATTTATTATGCATTTGTCCATTCTAGAATGCTAGATTTCATGATCAACTTCCATTTGCATTTTGATATTTAAACTTAGTGAGATACAAATAAAAGCCTTACATTCAAATAATAGACATAATTAATGAAAGCAAACATTACCATAAAGACATATAATTCTCATTGCTATAGCATCTGAGAATAGTCAAAAGTGGAATATGATAGAGGAAATGGAACTAACTGAGCTGAGGGGAAAAAAAACACAACAGAAACCCCATAGAAACCCTCACTAAAACAGATGAAAAATTACTCAGTTCCATTTTTACAGGGTTAAATATACAGATTTGAGTTTACTTTGAGTGCTTTAATGTAGGAACCAGATTTTAGTATGAAAAAAAAGATTACCCACTGTCGTATTGTTTCTTAAAGTTTAATGTTACTAAAAATATAGACTCAACAATTTAAAATTCTTCATTATGAACTTGTCATCCATAAATATGAACATTTAAACATGCAAAGAATAAAAGAAGATTGCATATGAGGGAATGAACTTTAGTTATGCAGTCTTTTAAAGGTATATTAAATCTTACACAATAGTTACAAAATTGCCATTTCTTGTTTTCCCTCTTTTGAACATTCTTGTTTTATTTGGAGTGTTTTTCGTTCTATTGTTATTTCCTTCCTTCCTTCCATTTGTTTCTGTCTTTGTCTTTCTGTTATTTAACATCATCACTTCCAACTAAATCACCTCTTCTCTATCTCAAATAGAAGCCCTTCTTTGTAACAATAAGTATATTCAAGCAAAACAAATTATTGCATTGGCCATATCTGAAAATGTGTATGCCATTAGACATCTCTGAATAATTTTCCAGTGAAAATTATATTATGATGTTGGTTTAGGGGATAGAATATATGTCTCAGAACCTAATTACATTATATCTTGCTTTTGTAGTATAGATGTTGTTAGGAAGAATGCAGAACCTTACATGCCCAAATCTGCATAATACAGAACTATTTTATAATAAGTTTATATTGTAAGATGACACTCAAGATGACTCAGACTTTTTTCTAATTAGTTGACTTAATTTAGAGGTATACAGGTAGCAAGTGTTATTGTTAGTCCTAATAAGAGATATAATTAAATAAGGCAGAGATAGTTTAATGGGAAACAAATACTGCTCATGGGAAGTTTGTGGCAAAGATACCATTAATTTTCCCTAACAATTAAAAAATTGATGTGACTATCTGATTCTTCTAGTCCATGAAGTCATTTTGAGAATAGACTATCTGGAATGCTATTTCTAGTGCAGAGAAAGGGGGAAAGGGCTATTGACCACAATAAATATTTTTTGGATTATAGATGGAGCTTATCTTTCCATAACATTCTCATCCTCCAGATAGCATGTACTTAAGTTTGGTAGAAAACATTTATTTTACTGTATGACACCATTCTTTCGAATTATAAATGACAACCATTTTCCCTCCCAAAACATATGATCCAAACAAGAGAAATATGGGGAAGAAAGCAGGGTCAGCTGTAAGCAACAGTATGAACTGGGTAACCTTTATCTTCAATTCTTTTTTTCAGAGTTACAGATTTTGAGAACTGGAGGCCTCCTTCTATCCCCATCCTTGGCAGCAAGTCGAAGAAATCTAGTCTTTCTCCCACATTGGTAGTTCGTCAAATACCTAGAGAAAGTCATCTTTTTTTTAAGTCTTTTCTTCAACTGATCCTTACATAGAATGGTTTCCAGTGTCCTCACCATCCTGGTCACTTTTGAGCTCTCTTTTGAGCTTCAGATCCACCGAGCATAATAGGTCACAGGATTATAGGTTTAGAACTGGAAGGCATCTCAGAGGCCATCTAGTCTAAATTCCTCATTTTACAGATGAGAAAACTGAAACCCAAAGAGGTTAAATAATTTGCCCAGAATTATACAAAGCAGAAAATGTTGGAAGTGAGAATTGAAACCTAAATCTTCTAGCTTCCAAGCTCACCACTCTATCCATTATTTCCATTTGTCTCATTTTGCCTCATTTTGCCTCATTGTCAACTGTCTATTTCTGCCTGAAAGTCCCAATGCCATAATGCCATAAATTTACTATTCAAAATTAAATTTATCATTTTACCACCTAATCCCATTCTCCTTTCTGGATTAACTATTTCTGCCTTTGGCTCCAGCACTGACACTGTCTCCTCATGTTTATAAATTTGAGGTTACTAATGCAAATATTAATAATATGGAAATAGGTCTTGATCAATGACACATGTAAAATCCAGTGGCATTGCTCATTGGCTACAGGAGGGGGGTGGGAAATAATGTGAATCACGTAACCATGGAAAAATATTCTAAATTAATTCATTAAATAAAAATTTTCAAATCAGAAAAATAAATAAATTTGAGTTTAGCTTTGATGATCTTCTCTCTGCCACCCATCATTCACCAAGTCTTGTTGGTTCTGGTTCTGCTTCCTATATTAGAACCTTCACATACTATTCCCATTGCTACCATCAGCTGCTTAGACCATTGAAACAGGCTCCTAACATGTCTTTCTTTATCTATTCTCTTCTCCAATTCATCCTCCATAGTGCTGCCCCCCAAAACTTTTACATGCATAGACTTGGCCATGTTACTCCTCTGCTCAGAAATCTTCAGGGTCTTCCTCTTATTCCTGTCCAAGAAAACTTTAAACCATTTTGCATGGCATTAAAGGTCCCCCACAACCTAGCATCAAACTACTTTTAATCTCCTTACCTTTAATTTTCCAGTTAAACTGCCTTGAACAGTCTGCCCTTGAAGATGCACTTTTCTCTTCTGCCTCAGTGCCTTTGTGTATGTATATGGTTCCCTATTCCTGGAATGCCTTCTTTCTTCCTCTTTACTAGTTGAATTCCTACCCATCTTGAAAGCCTAACTGAAATTCCATGTCCTCCATGAAACCTTACCTAATTTTTTTTCAGGAGGTTCTTCTCAGACCTCATAACATTTTTTGTTCTCCTTCTCTCTAATGTTCTTATCATGTAGTTAGTTATCTTTGTGTCTTATCTTTCCTGTCGATTGTAAATTCCATGAGGAAGGGATTGTGACTTCATCTAAACTTTACAACTTCCTCAGTACCTAACATACTGTGGATTAATAGATGTTATCAAATGAATGAATAAATCAAATCTCTTATGGCCAAATTCAGATTTCTGTTAACATTAAATTAATAAAATGAAAATAATTTTTATGCTTGTGCATAATATGATTTATCAGTATGGTGTAATGGAAAAAGCACTATCTTTGGAGTCAGGAGATTTTCATTTAACCTAGACTGACATCCCTAATCTGCTAATTTTCTATATGATTTTGGACAAATCACTTTATCTCTGGACCTTTATTTCCTCTATATAATTAAGGGATGACATTAGATGATCTTTAAGATTTCTTCTAACTCTGAAATCTTTTAATCCTCAGACCAGAAGTGGATTATAATTTTAATATAATCCATATTTCATTCATTTAATAATGAAATTTTTAAAGAAGAGTTAATGTCTGGACGATGACATGTTAGGGCTACTAGGGAACTATGGGAAATGAGTAATGAGAAAGCAGAAGAGAAATGGTATATGTGGTGGGAAATCATATTTATTTATGTTTCCACTGTGCCTTCTGAAGCAGTAACGCTTCTTCATCTATGTGAGCTCATCTGCTGGACACCCTGAGGGAGGTAAATAAGGAGATGGATTGGAGAAACCACACACAGAGTCTGAGGAAGAGAAAGACATGTGGCTAGTCATTCAACCAGTCTAAAGATGGAGGAGACATTCTTAGTATATTCCCCTCAAACACACACCCTTTTATTTTTTTTTTCTTCTCATCAGTAGGTTAGAAAAGAGGCTGGGATAAAAGAGGTCACCTAGAAACAAGAATGGCTCTGCCATCTGGTTAGTTCTTCTATATTGTCCTTCAGGTTCAAATAGCACATTTATTCTCTGACCCTGTTGGAAAGCACTAGGGAATTAAGGCAGAGAGCTATTTGGCTATATTCGTGCTATGATTCCATTGATGAAAAGGCTAAATTGCACATATCTGAGGACTCACTAAGGAGAGGTCTTCGACTTCATCACTATTATTCATCATCATTGGGTTCCTTTTGAAAACCTTAGCCTTCTTGTGGGAAGGAAGTCTTGAAGCTCACAAAGTTTTAAATGTAGATTGTTGTCCAGTCATTTTAAAATCATGTCCAACTCTTATTTTATTCCATTTGGGGTTTTCTTGGCACAGATACTGAGGGGCTTGCCATCTCCTTCTCCAGATCATTTGACAGGTGAGGAAACTATAGCAAACAGAGTGACGTGACTTGCTCAGGTTCATACAGCTAGTAAATATCTGAATTCAGATTTAAACTCAGGTCTTCCTGACACCAGGTCCTATATTTTATCTACTGTGCCACTTCCATGCCCCAAAACATAGATTAGGGTGTATAATTTATCTAATGCAAAGGGGAAAACTGTTTATATTCTAGGTTGTGATTTTTCTTCATAAAGGGATTATTTTCAAGAGTCTACTGCTTATATTTAAATGATTTAGACTTCGGGTGGCTATTTTGGGCAGGGCCTAGTCAGTTGGTTATATATTGGTAGAAGTCACTTTGGGTCTAGAGTCTAGTCCTAGAATTTAATGTTAATCATTTACCAAAGGGTGATGAAGTTTTGATAGACTGATTTTATACTAACCAAACGTTAGAGGGACTCAGTCACTGAAGAAAAAGAAATCCAATTTATTAATTTATCTAATCTAACTAAAAACCACTCCTCTACTCAATAAATCCCAGGGGCTCAATATCATCTTCAGGCTAAAAAATAAAGTCCTCTGACTTTTAAAGCCCTTTACAAACTAGCCCCTTCCCATTTTTTCAAGCTTCTTATACCCTATTCTGTTCTAGTTGGCCTTTCTGTTCCTCATACAAAACATTCAATCTCAGGGATGAGTTGGGAAATGTTTAACTATCTGCTCTCTGGGGATGGGGGGTGGTGTGAAAATGTACACAAAGTTCACCTTAAAGTTTAATCAGCATTGCTAACATTTTCTCCATCACTTTCTTAAGTCTAGACAAGCTACAGAACTATAAACCAAGTCCTGATTTGTAGCATCTGCTGATTTGCAAGGTGTAAATACTTGCACTGAAAATTTAACAACAGGTTTTTTTCGAGCCTATAAAAGCTGGCTCCAGTACATCTCTATGTCTTTGTTCTGACTAGTTATTTTCACCGGCTATATTCATGCCTCTAATACTCTCCCTCCTCACCTCTGCTGCCTAGCTTCCCTGCTTTACTTCAAGATTCAGTCCAATTTCCCATCATCTGCAAAAGGTCTTTCCCAGGCACTCATGAATGGTGGCACTCTGGGGCAAAGTTTGAGTGATTTTCATCTTAATTGTGGTTTTATTTCAATCAGATTTGTTTCAGGGATCTTTGTAAGAATTTTATGCTAAAAGAGTACCATGAATAATTTTGGACAAATAAATGATTTGAGTTTCAGATTGAAGGAAGGATTATCCATTAGAGTAGCAACCTAATATGGTTACCAGAAACGATGATCCAGTTTTACAAGCCACAATATACATGGTTAATATAGATTGTTCCTCTTTCATCTTATTTATGTGATGAGATCCTGCTCAATTCAGCTTTTGGATAGTACACATGAGCCCTCATCAATTAAATTCTAATGATCCACAGAGTATCTTCTAGGTCTGTGTAGGATTCTTTTATAAAACAGAGTGAATATTAGAATGAATACAAAAAAATTATTTAGCAGTTGTAAAACATGTTGCTGCATTGTTATTATGTCACACTTTTAATGGTTTCTCTAAGTAGAAATCAAATATTATTATTACTCATTCTATTATAAAGTATTCTTTTAATAATAATAAAAAAAGGAATGATCTGTAGTGAATTGTCTTTTTACAATTTGGTTTTCTTGCATTTATTTATTCATTTCAAATCAAATCAATGAAACAAATATTTGCTGAGTACATGATATATATCAGTTAATGTGATAGAATTGGAGGGGAATATAAACATTAATAATATGAAACTCTATAGCTTCCCTGGGCCTGAATTTCTGATTTGAAAAATGAAGGAGTTAGAAGAGTGACCTTTGAGGTTCCTTCTGTCCATAGACCTATGATCCTAATAAGGGAAAAAGAGGTGCATTACTACTAAAGTTCTCAGTGGTTTTTATTTGCTCATGAAACTATTTTGTAATTATTATTTTTATATGACTGTAAAAGTATCTTCATCATTATTTTGCATAACATACCATATTAGTTTGTATATATTATCATATGTTAGCATATATTATATAACTTATATGTAAGATGTGTTATGTAATATGATTTATAGAATTAGTTGTATTATCTATAATATATTAAATATATAATATTTAGTATGTATTCTATAGAAATTAGATATGTTATAGTAATATATTATCTAACATATATTAATCAGATAATATATTAGTTATATATTATGTATGTCTAGGAAACAATCTTATATATTTTATATGTTATCATATTATAAGTGTGTTATAATTATAGAATATTATGATATATACTATAAAATAATTAAATACATAATATGTTATATGTAATATATATTAGTTTATATAACATTGTTATTATTAAAGAAATAGTAGTAGTAGCAGTAGCAGCAATAGTAGCAGCAATTACCATCTGGCCCCAGGAAATACTAGGACCTTTGGAAGGAGGGAAGAGTATCATATCTCTCCTTTCTCCTTATTTATAAGAAGTCTATGAGTGATGATAAACTTCATGGGCTATTTTAGTAGGAATAGTGATAGCAATAACAATAATAAAACAATACCTTTAATCAAACTAGACAAAAAATTATCTTTAAAAGTTCACTGAGAAAGAGGAAATTTTCTTGAAAAATATGACCATCTGTGAGTTGAGAAGAGCTATTTAAAGGGAAAGCCCCTAGTAATTAGAATAATTGGCTGTTTTAAAATTGAATCAGGCAAGATTCAGGAATGGAAAAAAGTAGTGCTGGTTACAAGACGTCCAAAATAAGACAAAGTTGACAAGATCAAGCTTCTTGAATTCCCAAAGCCCCCAGATTGTCCTTTAAGAATCTTATCTTTAGTTTAAAACCCTAGGAATTAGTTGGGGGAGGCTGCTATCAGGAAACCAGTGAATTCCAGATTGAGAGCCAAAGAGCCAAGGCAAGAAGGCAATGCCTTGTTTGTTAATAGTCAGTTGGCTGAGCATTATTAGACCACAATGTGTGAGTGTAAGTGTGAATATGTGTGTGTGTGTGTGTGTGTGCGCGCGTGTGTGTTTGGGAGAGGGGGTGGCCCCATGTGTGAGGAAGGTAGGGGGTTATGGAGGATAGAGGGAGGTGGAGCAGGGGGCAAAGGCAGGAAGGCGAGGGAGGCTACAGAAGGAATCTTGGCATGATATCAGTTTGGGGGAGTTTGTATAAAGGTATTTACTTCTGGAAGATAGTATTAGCTCAATTATTTCCTATGGAAACTGGAAAATAAACATGCATACACACGGAATTCTTCCTTGCACACTCTGGGTGCTTTCATGCATCTATGCATTCATGATCTCATCGCTATGGGCATTCTCTCCACTGATATAGGTTACAGCCCACTTAGACTTTCCGAGACTGTACCCTTCTCTTCCTCTTTTAGTCTTCCACAGGTCTACCCAATATACAGGGATGACATTCCCTAGTATTTTTAATACTTTGCCTTTTTTTTGGTATCTAATACTTTGCCCAGTGTCTAGGAAAGGCACTTACCACTTCTCCCCTAGACTACTCTAATAGTCTCCTAACTGGTCTCCAGTTCTCAATCTTTCTCTGCTACAATCCATCTTCTACATAGCTACCAAATAAATTTCCCTTAAGTGTTGATCCTACCATGCCAATTCCCTATTCAAAAAAACTTTACTGCCTCTTTATTGTCTCTAATATCAAATATAAATTCCTCTTTTTGGCTTACAAATCCCCTCATAGCCTGGATCTACTGTTCTGTCCCAGTCTCATATTATATATACATTGCTTCCTTTCAGACATGCTATGATCTAACCAAATGGACCTTCTCTCCATTCCTCACGTGCCAATGCTCCAACTCTCTTCCTTTTACACCAGTGACTTTCATATTTGGAATGTACACCCTTCTCATTGTTACTTCATGAATTCCACCTCTTCCTCCTTATTATTTATCCTTCATTTTCTAGGAAGATCAATGGCATCATGGGGTAATGTCTTACATTGCACATGAATTTGATTTAAGTAGGGCAGAGTCACATGGTTGTCAGCCTCCCTCTCTCTTCCAGTCATTAAAGTCCAGTGGCAAGACAAAAGTCAAGACAACTGGTGATGGTCTGGGATGCCCTGGATGACCCTGGCATCTTCAAAGTCTGACCAGGCTTAAGCTCTCCCCAGTGTTTGCTTCAAATGCCTTCATGGCTGTTGGGAAAAAATTGTTCTCACCCACCCATCCCGCTAGGGAAAGTCATCACATGCTTGGGGTAGACACCCCTTAACTTACTGAGATGAGTCTGAGGCTTGCCAGTTACCCTCAACCTGGGTTAGCCATCTGCTGAGATGGTTTACTAGAATCACTGGGAATTCCTACAGCTTCTTGGAACCACAGGTGAGAGCTGGGTGGCAGGTATTCACACCAAGGATGGATGGATAGCCTTGGAAAGCTCTCATATGAGAGGTGCTAATCCTTCCCTGAACACTCCATATATCACATATACTTAAGACATCACTGAAGTACTGTCTTCTATATGAAGTTTTTACTGATCCCAGAAACTACCAATCCCCTCCTTCCCTAAATTGCTTGTAATTCTTTTGCGAAGGAGTCTACCCAGAGTGCTAGGAGGCTTCCTTTAGATCTTTTGTCAGAAAGTTCCCACACAGATGCTAAAACTTTATTCTGAGTTTTAACATTAGGCAAGGATGACTAAAATTGAATTTTAACATCAATGACGATTGATTGATTAAGATAAAAAACAATTCTATACTTGCCAAAGGGATTTGCCATCATTATTACAGAAGATAATTCAACTCGAAAAATTATTTTAAAGTGACATCAGGAGGAGGGTTGATCTGGCAGAAAACTTTTTCCCACTGAAATAGCAGGCAAAGGATTACTTGGGACAAATAATTTCTTTATAAAGTCAACATGGCCACTGTTTAAAGTAATGCTCAGGTTGAAAGAGTTTTGAGAGAATAACTGTTGCTTAATTTGGAGATCAGAGTGATATATATCTTCCCTGAAGCTGGTACACAGATTCAAGATTTGATTCCATTCCAGATTTCACTGTAACAATTAAACATAAATTAAGGTAAATCAGCATAATATGCAGACCAGTAGGCTCCATGCTATGAGCTGGGCACTCCAGGGACCCTTGTTTATAAGGGAGGAGAGAAGCCCTTGGCAGATAGTACTTGTACATTCAAATCTCTTCCCCAGTCAGGGAAACCATAAGAAAATATCCAATCCCATAAGCATTTATTAAGCACCTGCTATTTGCCAGGCATTGTGCTAATCCCTAGGGCAGTGTTGGCAAAGACGTGGCACATGTGCAGAGCCAGTACTCCGGAAATGCTTGGTTCCCCCTCTTCTCAGTACAGAGGACATTTTTTTTGCATGTTCCACCCCTCTGTCCAGTCACCCAAAGCAAGAACTTTCTCCTTCAGCACTCTCCAGTAATATGGTGGCTCATAGACAGCTTGAATTTGTCCTCTGGGCACTTGAACTCAGAAAAGATTCCAAATGTTGCCCAAGGGTTACAATGAATAAAAATAAAGATAATCCTTGTCCTCAGGAAGCTTTCTATCTAAAGGGGAAAACAATACACAAAAGAAGGCAGGAACAGTGGGAAAGGGGATATTTTACTCAGTGGCAGTGAAACCATGCAGGATGGCATATACAAAGCTGTTTCCAGTTTCTGTCCTTAATTAAGGAAGACATTGTGCAGTGGATTGAGAGCCAGACCTAAAAACAAGAAGTCCTGGATTCAAATGTGACTTCAGACACTTCCTACCTGTGTGACCCTGGGCAAACCACTTAATCCCCAGTTCTGTCTTGAAACCAATACACAGTATTGATTTTAAGATGTAAGGTAATGGTTATTAAAAAATAAACAACAAACTGAAAAAACCTAGGCAATGGGGGTTAAATGACTTACCCAGGGTCACAGGGATATCTGAGGTCATATTTGAACCCAGGACCTTCTGTCTCCAGATGGTTTTTGTTTCTCTTAAAAAAAGGAGAACTAGGAGATGTTTAGTACTCTGTCCTCTAGCCCTCCAGTCAGGGGGGAGAGAAGGCTGAAGGTGGTGATGTCAATCAAGGCTTGAATCTGTAGCATAATGGTGAGTTTAGAATTGAGTTTATTTTGTTTCATAGAGTTGAAATTGGGCAGGGCACCAGATGCAGTGGAGAAAAAAGTAAAGGTGAAGAAGCTGATAATCCATCTCTCTTTGGTAGAAACTTACAAGTCGAGACTGAGCAAGAGAAAAAAAAATTGGTGTGTCCATTAGCATTAATTGGTCCTTCAAGAGAAGAGCCAGAAAGAAGATATATTGGAAGAAATGAATATTGAACATGGGAGCCCTGAGTTATGTATCATTGGCTTTAAGTGATGAGGAAGGGCCAACAGCAGAGAAGGCTGTCAATCAACCAAAGGCAGTCATAGAATCATTAACATATCTACAAATGGATCAAGAATGCCCATTTCTTTCCAAAGTGTGAACCAACTCTCACTTGGAGCATTTAAGGAGGCCAAATCAAAACACTTATTCTACAAGGAAGAAAAAGGTGGTGGAAGGGGTTGGGGGAGATGGAGAACAATTGGAAAGACAGGGACTGGCACTCTGGTCATAGAAATAAACACCACAGCTGAGGGCAGAAATTCTTGTTGAGGGAAGGCAGCCACAGCAGCTGGACTTTATGGTCCGAATGTTTTGACTCTATGTAGAGTCTGGATATTTAATGAGGCATAATGGTGTTGTCATTGCCAGTAAATTGTAATTAGGCTGGCCATTCTTTGTGTACCTCCTTCAAATACACTACAACAATCTGGGGATTTTCCAGACAAGAGTATGAATTTTTGATCTAGGTGTGTGAGGTCTTGTGGCAGGAATACTTGGCATGATCCCGATGTTTTAAGAGGTCAGTGTTCCAAGAAAGACTGAGTCTTGAGTGCCTTCTCAGAGACCCATTTGGACAGGCTTCTGATAAAGCATTTGTTCTGAGCCTGCCTAATCACTCTAAGGATGTGGTTAAGAGTCCAAGTATAACCATATTATTCTAGTGTGTTGTCATTCCTCTAGTGGGCAGTTTGGTACTCCCAGAGATATAATTAGACTCAGCCCTGTGGGATGATTTTGTGTATTATTTTAATTGAAGAAATAAAGCATCTCTAGATTTCTCACTTATTTTCCTCCTCCTAATAGAGGGTCAACATGAAACAGATGGAAATTTTAAAAAAATAGGCAAGATGGAATTCTGTCACATTGACTTGTTACAACAAAAGGAGACAAGATGTGGGGGGTGAGTTATGTCCCATGATTTTTCATGGCTTTTCCTTATATGGAGCTGATGGTATCTCCCTGCAGAGAAAAGCCTACTATTGTTACCTCAGTTTGCATTGTTGGATTATGTTCTTACATGCTGGAAACCTGAAGCTGGTTACCTGGCTGTCAAATCAGACCACAGAAATGTGCTAATGGGGTGCTGGCAAGTAGCCTGGCTTGTCAGTTTGCTTCTGGGAAATGAGGAACCCAAAAGCCTCTTGGACTTCTCACTGCTGTCTTCAACCTCTAGCTGTCTTAGAATTAGAATCTGGAGAGCATTCATTGCTCTCTTTTCTCTGAGCATGGATCAAAGAGACTGCCAGTTCTTAATGAAGAAGCTAATCCCCACTGCATTTTTTGTATAAGCACTCTGCCTTGGAGAGAGAGTATCCCAAAGTAGCACCCTAAATGACTTTGTTTTCTAGACTATATAGATGGAACTTGGTGCTTCCTGGCTTCTTACAGAGAGGCATGGAGTTGTCTGTAATTGTTTCCATGTATGGCCTGGCCCCAACTCTAGTCCTGACTCCTGCCCCATATTTTGTCTATACACCATCGTATTTAGCATTCAGAACACTGGTGGGTTGCTTGAATGGAGAGAACATGGATCAATATTCAAAGCCACAATTCTCTCCGGGTATCTAAATCTCCCTTTCTAGAGCCAAACAGAAGAAAGAAAATCCAGGTCAGGGTAAAACTATTTATAGAGGTTCCTTAGTCATTGAGGAGTCATTGTTTCATATCCCTGGGTAGAATTCCTCACTGTTAAGAATATTGGTTTTGTGGGGCAGCTAGGTGGCTGAGTGGATTGAGAGTCAGGCCCAGAGATGGGAGGTCCTGGGTTCATATCTGACCTCAGACACCTCCTAGCTGTGTGACCCTGGACAAGTCACTTAACCCCTATTGCCTCTTACCACTCGTCTGCCTTAGAACTATTATTATTTCTATTTTAATTCATTCTAAGATGGAAGGTAAGGGTTGAAAGAAAGAAACAAGGAAAGGAAGGAAGGAAAGAAGGAAGGAAGGAAGGAAGGAAGGAAGGAAGGAAGGAAGGAAGGAAGGAAGGAAG
>NC_058131.1:82633379-82680518 GCF_016433145.1 Gracilinanus agilis
AGGAAGGAAGGACGGAAGGAAGGAAGGAAGGAAGGAAGGAAGGAAGGAAGGAAGGAAGGAAGAAAAAGAATATTGGTTCTTTCCAAAGGGTGAAAAATGGATGACATAATAGAAGGGGGAAAAAGGAATGTTATAATTAAAGTGATCCTGAGAGACTGATTTTTGCATAAGAATATGTTTGTTGATTATATCAGGCTTATTGTTAGGCCAGCATCATAACTGGCAAAATTGGCACAGGCCTCCAATGCTCTCTCAGGACCAGGGACCACCTGAGCTGGGTCAGGCAACTTAATAAACAGATTTTATTCAGCCCCTCTCAAACATTCCAAGACATCCTTAATTGGTGTAGCTATGCAGAGGGTTAGGCTAAGTATGGAATTTGTCTTAAATTAAGACCCCTTGGGGGTTGAAGTTAGTGACTTAGCAGGAGTCATTCCTAATGGAATTTGATTTGTAATAAAAAGCACAAGGGAGAAAAAGCAGTTTAATCAGGAGGCAAATGAATTCCTGCCATTGCATCAATTGTCTGTGTGCCTATTACTGTCTATGCTGGAGACTCTCTTTGGATTGACATAGGTCTAATCTATTGGAGCAAATCAACCTGCCATGCTTAAAAGGCATGGTATGATGAAAGGGCACTGGATCTGAAGCTAAATTCCAGGCATTGCCACTGAGAACTTGGGTAACTTTTGGTAAATCACTTAATCTTTCAGGGCTCCAATTTCTTTGTCTTTCAAATAAGGAGATCATACTATTGACCTCTCAAGTCCTCCTAAGCTGTAAAACCCATGGTGATCCCAATACAAACAAAAGTTTTGAAGTTATCAGCATTCTTTTTGCTTGTAAAGCAGCCTATTTGGATGAAAAATCATTACATATATGTATATTTACAAATATATAAAGCAAATTTTAACTAATGTTATCCCTTCTCCTCCCAAACCCCTCAAGGTACTGGGATGGTAGTGTATTTGGGTTTAAAGTCAGATCTTTATTATTGTTCACTAAATCTATTGATTCCATTGTAGTTGAAGTTTTTAATTTGGTAACCAGACTTAATTTAGAGGAATGGGATCCTAGAGAATGAATGAGCTGTAAAAGAAGGGGAAAAGATGAAAATGGGAAGAAGAAGTTAACTATGATAACACTTGCTATGATTCCTATGATATTCATATGTTTGTGACATGGTGGTCCAATGAATTCCTTTAAAGTTTAGGGTGTGGTCTCCAATTTTTCCTTTCTGCTTGAAGTATATTTTAATGCTTCAATAGACCCATGATTTCATCCATGTGGAGATTGCCTCCACTTGGGCAGATCTCAACCCCCCCAGATCCTATTAGGTAGTTTCATAAGTTGCTGTAGTTAAAAGATTTCATCAGTTGGTCAAATTTCTGGTGAAGAAGCTCTCTGAACTTAGCTAGGTTGACCCTTTGCTGATCTTGTACTCAAAATCATTCCCAGTTTTGTAAGGGTCTGCTGGAGCTCTCTATTAATGTACTCCATGAGAATACTGAGTCACTCATCTCAACACCATTATAAAATGTTGGAGAAGGACAGTAAAAGCTGAAGGATAAGGACCAGATGTGTCATCACATCAACCTAAGGATCTACCAGACGAAGTTTCCTCTACCTTCCCTGCTACTAGCACTCTTACAGAATCAGTCATCTAGATCACTGAGAGGCTCAGTAACTCGCCCAGGGTCACACAGGTGTTATGCATCAGAGAGAGGGGTTCTGAGTTCAAGGATATAAGATTGGAAATTGAATTTGTTGAAAATAGATTTAGGGTAAAGGACAGGAGGCATATTAGAGAGAGAGAACCAGACCTTGGCCTTAGGGTCTTTGGCTCCTCATCTAGCATTCTACTGGTTTCTAGTCCAATGTTTTTTTTTTATGGACTAGTCACTTACAGCTATTTTGGGCTGAATTACCTTGCCTATATCATAATGGGATTGGGACTTACAAGGTTCCATTCAGCTCTAAAATTCTATGATCCTACTGGTATTATTCACACTTCAGTTATTGAGGCACTTAATATATGGATTCTTAGGATTCTTTCTCAAGAATTAAGGTCAGTGCATCCAAGATTAAATAAACAACAAACTGGAAAAAATCTCTGACAAAGTCTTCATTTCTCAAATACAGAAATGAGTCAACTTTACAAGAAATCAAAATATTTCCCAATCGACAAATTTTCAAAGAATGTGAACAGGTAATTCTCAGATGAAGAAGTTAAATCTTTAGAACAGCTAAAGGTGGCTCAGTGGATTGACAGCCAGACCTAGAAATGGAGAGTCCTGAGTTCAAATGGGGCCTCAGATACCTCCTAACTAGGCAAGTCATTTAACTTAAACCTAGGCCTTACTCTCTTCTGCCTTGGAACCAATATTCAGTATTAAAATGTTCTTTTTAATTAGCTTTAGTCATATAAAAATGCTCCAAATCATGACTGATTAGAAAAATGCAAATTAAAACAACTTTGAGGTACTATCTTACACTCATCAGACTGGCTAACAAGACAAAGAAAGGAAAATGATAAATGTTGGGGGGAATGTGAGAAAGTCAGGACATGAATACACTGCTGGTGGAACTGAACCGATATAACCATTCTGGAGCAATCTGGAACCATGCCTAAAGAGCTGTCAAACTATGTGTTCCCTTTGACCCAGCAATACCACTATTAGGTCTGTATGCCAAAGAGATTAAAAATAGGTGAAAAGGGGGTAGCTGGGTAGCTCAGTGGATTGAGAGCCAGGCCTAGAGATGGGAGGTCCTAGGTTCAAAACTGACCTCAGACACTTCCCAGCTGTGTGACCCTGCCCATTGCCTACCCTTACCACTCTTCCACCTAGAAGCCAATACACAGTATTGATTCCAAGACGGAAGTTAAGGGTTTAAAAAAAATAGGTGAAAAGAACATACTTGCACAAAAATATTTATAGCAGCTCTTTTTGTGGCAGCAAAGAACTGGAAACTGAAGGGTTACTCATCGACTGGGGAATGGCTGAACAAGTTGTGGGATATGATTGTAATGCAATACTTTTGTGCCATAAGAAATGACAAACAAAATGATCACAAAAACTTGGAAAGACTTGTATGAAGTGATGCAAAGTGAAGTGTGCAGACTAAGAGAATGCTGTATACAGTAGCAACAATAATATACAACATCAGCTGTGAATGACAACTATTATCAACAAAGCAAGGATCCAGAACAACTCCAAGGGACTCATGAAAAAAAGGGTGTCCATCATCATAGAAGAAACAGTGTTTGTATGCAAATTGAAACATTCTATTCTTTATTCCCTCCACGAATTTTTCTCTAGTGTAAGCAATATGTGTCTTTTATACATGATGAACATATAATACATGTACAACTTATATAAAAAGAATTAAATTCAATGGCTCTATGTGTAATATGTATTGTATAGTTGGAAAATCTTGAACCCCTAAAACTACACTACCCACAGTTCCTTTCTGTATTATCTAGAATGCTTTCCCCTTTGTCCAAATTTTCATGGTCACATTTGTAGAAGTTCTGAAGCTCTGCCTCTCTCTCTCTCTCTCTCTCTCTCTCTCTCTCTCTCTCTCTCTCTCTCTCTCTCTCTCTCTCTCTCTCTCTCTTCTTCAGGAGCACGGCTGAAGTTAGTTTAGCACCTTTTCACTCTAGTTTTTTATGCTAGTTTATTACTAATAAAACTTTATTAAATATAATACCTTAGTTATTGGATATTAATTTTAATTTCTATAATATATAGCCTATCTATACACCTGATAGTAATTAAAAGATTTCATACATGGACTATGGATACCTATTTAATCTCTAGGTTAGATTATTTACTCCAGTCTGTTGAGAGGGGAAATAAACTCTCTCTACTCATCAGGTTAAGCTCCTGAGTTCCCACTGGTGAATTTCCATTTAAACAAAACAAATACTCACGGTGGCAATACTTTTTAGATTTTAAATGTGACCATTTACTTGGCAATAAAGCAAAATAATTAATTATATCACAGGTACTCACATTAAAGTAAATGCTAAGAGAATAAATATTACAATTCACACATAAACCTGGTTAACACTCATCCTTGGCTGTAGATTTTCTGGGGAAGAATTTATAGATCCCTGGCAGAAAGCATAATAAGACAGGAAAATCTATGTGCTTAGGAACTATAGACTTCAGGCTTTGATGCCATCTGTTAATTAAGGAATATCTGTATTACATGAAACTACTTTTCTGTTGCTTATCTACCAGTCTTCACTGCTCTCCAGCTGACCAAATTCTTTTCTCTACTAGAACTAGTAGAGAACTTACAATTCTTCAACTTATATCCATCCTTAAGAGGGTAGTAGAGAAGGGCTGACCTATTTAATTGACCAATAGTTCTCTTTAAGCCAATGAGCTGCAAACCTTGAGGCTGGTCTGGCTAACTATTAATTCACAGTGATGATTCATGGTCCAATTAGAACAAAGCTTTCAGAAAAACCTCTAAACCAGTGATTCCCAAAGTGGGCACCACCGCCCCCTGGGGGGTGCTGCAGCGATCCAGGGAGGAGGTGATGGCCACAGATGCATTTATCTTTCCTATTAATTGCTATTAAATTTTAAAAAAAATTTAATTTCCAGGGGGCTAAGTAATATTTTTTTTGGAAAGGGGGCGGTAGGTCAAAAAAGTTTGGGAACCACTGCTCTAAACAAACAAGCAAGTCTAGTGATCCTTTCACTCATCAGGGTACTGCATTGTCTAATTAGATCTCTATATTTCTTCCTATGCAGCAAGCAACTATAGACCTCTTTCCTTTTTCTGGTGGCTCAGTAGAAAAAGCACTAGCTCTGGAATTAGGAAGGCACGAGTTCAAATTTGACCTCAGACACTTACTAGCTGTGTGATGCTGAGCAAATCACTTGACTTCTGTCTTCCTCCATTTCCTAATCTTTAAATGGGGATAATAATAATAATAATATATATGTAAAGTATTTTACAAACTGAAAGCACTTTTAACATGCTACACATTAGGTATCATGGATAATGATATTTCACTATCTTTATCTTTTCTTTATCCATGTCATCAGGGTTATGGTTCTCATGTCCATGAGGCATTTTATACTTTGTCTTTGATCTCCAGTGCCTGGCACAAAGAAGGCACTCAATAAATGTTC
Source organism: Gracilinanus agilis (assembly GCF_016433145.1). Taxonomy (NCBI): domain Eukaryota; kingdom Metazoa; phylum Chordata; class Mammalia; order Didelphimorphia; family Didelphidae; genus Gracilinanus; species Gracilinanus agilis. The sequence goes on from NC_058131.1 coordinate 82,638,533, forward strand.
ACTGATTGATTGACAACTGTATATTTTGTGGAACCATGTATGTCGTAGCTCCTGGGGGGGGGGCGGGAAGAGTTGGGCTCTGCAGAAGGGATAAGAAATCATATTTCTGCTACATGTTAAGGTTCTCTCATGGCTGGGTATTCCTGACTTATAAGGTATCAATTGAAATTTAAAAGATGAGGTAGAAAAAAGCCACAGACTATAATTCAGCCATATCTTTAAACATTCTTAAGCCAGCTGTGACAGGGGAAATATCTATCAAATTGTACAAGATGGGGAATATTGGTTCTGAGTAAATCACGTTCTCTCCCAGCTATATCGACTTCTAAAAGATTTGACTCATGAATCCTGTAGCTAGTGTTGGGGCATAACTGGGGAGCAAATAAGTGTCATCAAAGGATATAAAATGATACCTATAGATTCATTCCAATTTTCCCTCTTTTACCTGGCGTGTATGTGTGTGTTAGACACTGAGTCTAATAAATAATAAATAATAAATGTCAGGTATTATGCTTTAGGCCATAGAAGGATGGTCTTACTAGGCTATTCTCCCTTGGATATGGGAACTTCTTAAAGAACAAAATGTTAACAATATTAGCCTATTGAGACTTCTGGATTTCACTCTACCCAGGCTGCAAAGTGAGATTCTTTGCTTAAAGCAATATACAGTGTCACAAATCTTCTTAACCTTGGGCCATTTGCTTCCCAACAGTTATTATATTTATTGCTAAGAAAGCCTCTTCTTTTTCCAACTTACCTTCCTCCACAGACTTTTTTTGGTATTATGCTTCCTGCCACTCCCATATCAGTGAGAGGATTTATTATCTTCTGGCAGCTTCTTAGGGGAAAAATGATTATTGTCAGAATGAAGTCATCTATTTGGAGAGTAAAACCACAGGCATCATTCAAGGGGCCATCCCCCAGCATCCCATGTATGTGCTGCTCTTTGGCTCCCCAAACTGTTACTACAGCAACTGAATTCTCTCATGGTTACCGATAAGCTACTGTCCCCTGGGGACCTGGAACAGATCCTTTCAAGTGACTTCTATTAAGTTAATATGTCCCTATCAGATTTATACTTAGAAGTGCTCTAATCTACGATAGTCAATTAAGAAAAGGGTAAAACCCAATGCAGGGCTCACCTGATACTCCAAGTAGAACTGCCACTAGTGGAGTATGATTGGGATGTTGTTGAGACCTTGAGGTGTTCTTAATGGTTATGGACAAAAGGATTTGTAACCCAAATAATAGTCTAGATTCTTAGCTTATTAATGATATAGCATCTTGTATGGCTACATATAGAGCAGCTAGGTGACACAGTGGATAGAGAGCCAGGCTTGGAGTTGGGGAGACTCATCTTCTTGAGTTCAAATCCAGCTTGAGATTTACTTACTAGCTGTGTGATTTTGGGCACAACCCTGTTTGCCTCAGCTTCCTCATCTGTAAAATGAGTTAGAGAAAGAAATGGAAAACCATTCAAGTATTTTTTATCAAGAAAACCCCAAATGAGGTCATGAAGAGTTGGACACAACTGAGAAATGACTAAACAAAAAACAAATAGTTACATGTAATTAAAAAGTAGAATGATGTATGAAATAGAGAGCTGGCTTATTCTTGGGTTCAAATTATACCTCTGGCACAAACTGCCTGTGTGATGCTAGTAAAGTCACTTATCCTCCAAATATTCTACAAATTGCAGAGAAGGTGTCAACCTTCATTGCTAAAAGGAGTTTCCTCAATGAGGGAGTTCCCTACACACTGTTCCTATCCACATCAAACTAAAGATAATCCATTTCCTATATTTGTCACATGAAACTACAGTAACTGCATGAGGCACCTGGGAGCTACTGCATTATTATAGCATAATTGTGACTTAGAGAGTTCATTTTGACAAAAATAAGAGGCATCTCAGGGCTTTTATTATTCTATTCATATGGTGTTTTCAAAGTTCTTCATTATTGAGAGGGAAAAAATCTTGATTTTTTAAAAGGAAAAGTTCAATTTTAAAATAAAAATGTGATATGAAACATGGGGAAAAACTAGTAAGATAAAACTTCACTGAAAGAAATATAAAGTCTTACATTTATGTGGGAAAACAATTCAACAATACAAATACAGGATAGGAGAGATTTGACTTGGCAACAATTCCTGTGAAAGAGATCTGGGATTTTCAATGGTACGCAAGTTCAAGCTGATGCAGCACTATGGTGCAGTCACTTAAAAAAAAGGGAGAAAATAAGTTAACACAGTTGTAGGCTTCATTAATATAGAAAGAGAATGTCCAGAATGGGAGGAAGATAATGGAGGAAGAGATTGCAAAGAAGCCTCTGTCTTCTTGTTCCCCTGAAAAACAGCGGTATAAATGTGACAAAGAATCAACACAATAAGAAATCCTCGAGGCATATTTTTAAAAAAATCATTCACAGAAATAAACAACTTAAAAAAGAGCTCCAAAAATGGGAAGATATTATGGATTAGAGACACAGAGAAAGGGTGGAAGAAAACTATACTAAAACAGTGCCGATGATGTTGCTCCCCATAGTAACCTCAGAAAAAGTTAGATTTTATCATGGGACAAAATAAAATGGATGTCAAATACCCTACAAGAGTTAAAGAAAGAAGTGAAGTTGTCAAAAATAGGATGAGATTTAAAAAGAGGAACTAAATGCAATTAACAAATCTCAGGATGATGATGATGAAATGTGATACTTTAGAAATATTTAGAGAAATATAAATAAAAGATTTCTAGCCACATTGGCTTCCTGAAAGGGAGGTATGCCTATTTCAGCACCAAACCAAAAGATAAAGAAATTCTATGAAAAATTACAGTAGGCTACTTTTTCTATTTCATATAATCAGTCAGTACAAATGACATTTTAGTTTCACTGGTGAGTCATTGAAAAGAAGGGACAGTTTAATTTGGGTTTTGATGCTTATGTGTGTGTGTTTGTGATTAATTAGTGTTTTAATTAGTGATTATTAGGTGTTTTGATTCAACTCCTTTAATTTGTAAGTTATATTTAGTTTTATTTTGGAGGAATTACAGATTTTAAGGCTCAAAAGAATCGCAATGGGCACAAATTGTGTGCTGAAAAATGCTACATTTTGTACAAATTTCTCTTTATATTATCATGTTGGTGGCATATTTTAAATCAAGAACAACTTTCCATGAGGATATCAAATACTATCTTAGTTGTATCTATTTTATTTGCAGTATGTGAATAAGCTATGAGTGAGGAACTGAGTCAAAGACTTTGACTAAAATAAATAGCAAATAATAAAGAAAGAAAAAACAAATAAAAAAATAAGAAAAGGAAAGGAAAAAAATGGAGAGTGCCAGGTCTGGAGTCTGGAGGACATGGGTTCATATCTGGCTTCAGACACCTCCTAGCTGTGTGTCCCCGGGTAAGTCACTTAACCCTGTTTGTCTAACTCTTTCCCTTCTGTCTTAGAGTTGTTACTAGGACAGAAAATAAGGGTTAAAAAAAAAAGCATTATGGCATTCATGTACAGTCTTTCCTAAAAGATGACTTTGCCTTCTAATTTCCTAGGAAAATTAAGTCCATCATAAACTTTCTCATCTTTTCTACTCCATCCTATGTATCTTAACCTATTCCATCTTTTCTTGTCTCCTCTGGGAGCCTGCTACATTCCATTCCTTCTCTCTTCGCAATCCTGATGGCAAATCTTATTTGCCTGCTTAAATCTCATTAAAATCTTCACTTGACCCTGCTATTTCCTGAAACTATTGTTCTGTGTCTGGCCTTTTTTTCACTGCCAAGAACCTGGAGTGGTCTACCTTCCCTGCCTCTACTGGTCTCTTCTTCCTATTCTATTACCCACCTTCTCCTCTATATTCTCTTATCCCTTGGTTTCCAAGAAAATTCTCTTTCCTTGCCCTTGTAAAAAAGACCCTGGCTTTGGAGATAAAGGACTTGGGGTTAACACCCCATCTTTGACACTAGGGCAAGTCACCTACCTCCTCTGGGCATTAGTTTCTGTCATTGTAAAAATGAGTGGACTGAAACAGATGGTCCATGAGGTCTCTTCTAGCTCAGTCTATGACCTCGTCATCCCATGACCTCCTAGATTGGGAGTTCTTAGCCATTTTTGTGCCATAGACTCCTTTGACAATCCTATGAAGCCCTTGGATACTCCTCAGAATAATGTTTTAAAATAATTTTAAAATCTGCTTCAGACACTTCCTAACTGTGGTACTCTTGGCAAGTCATTTAACCCTCTTTGTGTAGCCCCTGCCTTTCTTTCTTAAAGATGCTACTAGGACAGAAAATAAGGTTTAAATAAATTAAAGGTCTTGCTAAATTTCAATTAGAAGTTAGTGAAAAAGGTGTATTATTTTATTTTATTTTACCATCCAAGCCCACAGACCCCAGATTAAGAACTCTTGGTCTTAACTAATCTTGAACTTAACCATATACCCTCTTCCCTGGCTCCATTCCTATTAGTTATGTCATCTCTGGGTCTCTGGGGACAAACCTGCCAAACCAGTTGGACTGAGTTGCTAGGTGTGGATTATTTAAACCAGGGCTATTTACTTAATTACTTCCCTCCACTGCCCTCTTCCTCTCCCCTTAGGGAAACTCAATTCCTTTCCTTTTTTCCCAGAAGCATAGCTGAATTTGCTCAAGTATTATTGTAATAAAAAAATATCAAATGATCTTAAGCAAAAGAAACTTCAAAAACTTGTCTGAGAATGGGAAATAGTCATTTCTATGAATGGTCTTGTCTTTCCTTTCTTTATTCTTCCTCCATCCTTACAAATTTGGTTCCTTTCTCTTCTCTGAAAGCTAGGTGAGATCTAGGTGGCTATCTTCCCTACAGTTGTCATGCACCGATAACTGCTTTTTTTGGACTCACTTTGACTTTTAATGTGTGTGCCTTGCCTAAAATTCTTGGTGTAGCTGCATACCAGAGCCATCTTTTATGATATGTTCAAGATAGATTGATTTTTCTTGGATCAATCTTATTTCTTGGCCCCATTTTTTCAAGAGAGCTAGCTTCAGTGTCTTTCCTGGGTTTTCCCAGATTCCCTCCTGTGTTGATGTAGTTGATTTGGGCTGTGGAATTTTTGCAGCATCACCAAAAAGATGTTATCTTTTGGTGGTCCTCGGAATAAAAATACCCCATTAAACTTCTGAACCAAATGTCTCTGTGTTTTACTGAATGAGCAAACTGTATCATAGTGAACATATCTGCCTTGTACCCTAGAAAATTTTTTTTAATGTTTTATTAATTGCTATTTAAAAAAATTAGTCATTTCCTAATGACTCTCTGATTTTGTTAGGAGTCATCTTTGAAATATGTAAGTAGAGTTAAGCCAAATAAATCAACACAATGGCTGTGTCTGACAATGAGTGGCTCCTCTTACATCAATAACCCACCATCTCTCTGATGAGAAACAGAAGGCATGCTTAACTAGAAATTTTTCTTCATATAAATTTAGAGAAGTTTAAGATCAGAAAGTCAGAGATTTAGAGCTGGAAGGGATGTTAGGGGCCCTCTGATCCAACCTCCTCATTTTACAGCTAAGGAAAGACTAATCTAGTCTTTAGGCAATAATAAAGATTCTTCAACAACCAAATAGTTATGTGTAAAAAGCCATAGAAACATTTACTGAATTCTACGTCTATAATGTAGACCAGGTTACAGACAAAATGAGCTTCATTCCTTCTAACAATAGCTTTAAATTCGACTTCATAAGAGGGGTTTAGGGAGTCAGAAATAAGACAGGGTTCTGGGAAAAATATTATGAATTCATAAATATTTAATATGATGGGAGATATCTTTAAATTGTATAATGACTTTTCTCTGGACAAAGGTTTTGAGACATCTGGGACTAGCTTTAAACTTCAAGATAAACTGCTTGCAGTAAGAAGCTTAGATAAAGTTTTGTTTCTATAAGTGTGTTTTATTGGGTTATCACTATAATTCCTGGCCTGTTCACATGAACAAAAGACTGATTTTTGAGCATTCTAGGAAAATGAAAGACTTCTCAGAGCCAAAGCCCATTCTAATCTTCTGTGATTGGAATTCATCAATATTATTTTATGATTTTCCTGTCATTACAGCATTAGTAATAACAACTTATTCTATTGATTTTAACTATCAATAGAACCTTTGATTATTACTGCTTTAAGTACTGGAAACTAAGTAATGCCCAAGGGAATATGAGAGATCCACTGTTGACAAAGAAAGCCAGTTAGTTCTGCCATTAATTTATATTGCTGAACCAAGAGGATCTTTGACGCTGATGTTTTGACATTTTTATGACATAATCTAAAACACCACTCATTCAGGCCAATTCCATGGCCTCTACAGTTTGACAAGAGAGATCCTGCCACATCCTTCTCATGCAACACCCGAAGAAAAGGCAGGGATTTAGATTTAGGCTGAGGTTTGAAGGTGATTTCCTTGTAGTCTCTCCTTAGAACTTACAGTTCTAAAGTAAGTGCAGATACTCATTCCATAGAGAGCTTTTCCTTATTTTAACAACAATTTGATGGCCTTAGGGTACATTCCCAAGAAAAGCACCTTGGGCTTGGATCAAGCATTCTCCACTGTAAGAAACTGAATTTAGGTTTCATATTAAATATGAGAATTCTAAAGTAATATTGTGGTCCCGATTTAAAAATATTATAGCTTAAGTCAAAATGACTTTTAGGAACTTTATTTACAGAGGTAGAAAGAGCAAAACTGGAAAAATGTAGATGAAGATACAGAAAGTACTATCTAGATACAAAGCACCCTGAGTTTAATCCTAATGTCTCCAGACTACAAATGCAAATCCAAAAGCAAATCTCACCAGAATCCCAAGTCCTAATTAGGAAGCTGAAATCCAAAGAGCCAGGAGACGCTGAAGACTCTGCAGAGAACCCTCATTGCACATGAGGCTAAGGCCACCAAGAATATCACCAGAACACATGCTGAATGGAGTATCCCACTGAAGTGCCAATGAGCAGAGAGGGTCTCCTCACCAAAGAACCAAGGAAGGAATCATTCCACCCACCACTGCAGGATCCAAGGAAAGAGTCCCCTCCTCCAGTCCAGCTCACCCATGCAGAGTCTCCAAAGACAACTCCAAAGGAGAAGTTCAAAAGAGAAGTCCCTTGGACAGGAAGTTTAGGAATTTTTATAGTCCTTTTTCCATGTCACTTCCTGTCCCTTCCCCACTTTAGGAGAACCAATCACAGTCTTTCAATTTGCCTAGCACTGCCCAAGGAGGGTCTGTGGGTGTGAGTACATTGGCCTATGGAGTTGTCACCCACTCTAGCAAGTGAATTCTGAAGTCTCATACTTAGTGACTGGTAAGGTACTAATTAGGGGTACTTAAGTTTTTGATTGATTAACTCAAAAGTTGCTGATAGATAGACAAAAAGAGTTTGATTCACTCTTTACAGCACTCACCCTTCTATAAATTACAGTGGCTCCCTATGATTGCTAGGATCAAATATAAACTCTTCTTTTTGGCATTGAGAGGTTCTCAAAATCTGGCACCATGCTACCTTTCCAGTCTGATTATTTGTGACTCCTTTCCATACAATTTCTGGTCTAGCCATATTGGTTTTCTTTTTCTTCTTTTCATGTCACATGGAATCTCTCATCTCTGTGTCTTTGTATTAGTTGGTTTCCTCCTCTCTCCTCCCAAACCTCCTTTATTCCTTCTTTTGGGATTTTATGTGTTTCTCTCAAAATTTAGCTCAAGAGCAACCTACAATGGCAGTATTGATTGGATTGCTATTGCCAAAAAAATAGGTAGAAAGGGAAGGGGCTGGCAAGAAAGAGGTAAATGAACAGTGGCTTTGCAAGAAGATAGTGTATTTTTATGTCTGTAGTAAGTTCTCACCAAAGAACATGGCCCAAGGAGGAATCTAGAGGTATACTTGATGTAAAATTGCTGCAGGAGTGCTGCCTTATATTATTATATCTTATATCTTAATATATATCATTATATATTATATCTTAATATATGCATATTGTTTAGAGTTTAGAGTTACTTATTTTTTGTACTGAAAGAAGGAAAGATAACAAAAATTTAGGGGGAAATGTTCAGAAGAGTATTATTAAACTAAACAAAACAAAACAGAAAAAAACGAGCAAATGAGAGCATATCCTAATAAATCCTGATCTTTATGCTTATTTTTCATTTCCGTGAAATTTAATGAATTACACAAATGCTGAAAATATCCTTGAAGAAAATATGATATGGGTGACGGGTTGATTCAGGTAGTTCCCTGATCAATTTATAGCTTTCAGGGAAGTAAGACTTCATATGCCAGAATCCTACTATATGTTGTTTACAAAAAGCATATTTGAGGCAAGGTGACACACATAGAATAAAGGTAAGGGACTGGAGCAGAATTTATTGTGCATTATTTAAAATAAAAAAAGGCAGAAATAGCAATCACAATCTCAATAGATCCAATTAAAAGAAATAAGGAAGGAAATTACATCTTGTATTATAAACAATGAAGTAATATCTATACTAAACATATTTGTACCAAGTGGTATAGTCTCTAAATTCATTCATTTATTTATTTATTTTCTTAAAACCCTTACCTTCCATCTTGGAATCAATACTGTGTATTGGCTCCAAGGCAGAAGAGTGGTAAGGGTAGGCAATGGTGGTCAAGTGACTTGCCCAGGGTCACACAGCTGGGAAGTGTCTGAGGCCAGATTTGAACCTAAGACCTCCCGTCTCTAGGCCTGGCTCTCAATCCACTGAGCTACCCAGCTGCTCCCCTCTAATTTTTAAAGGAGAAATCAAATGAATTTCAAGAAAAAAATAGACAGTAAAACTGTACTAGTGCAGACCTCAACTTCCCTCTTTCAGAACTAGATAAGTCAAATAAAAAATAAATGAGAAACAAATAAAGGAAGTGAATGAAATCTTAGAAAAGTTAGAACTAATAGTTCTCTGGAGATAATTGAATGGCAATAGAAAGGAATGCACCTTCCTTTCAATAGTACATGACTCCTACACAAAAAAATGACCATGTATTAGGGCATAAAAACTTCACAACCAAATGTAGAAAAGCAGATATAATAAAGGCATCCTTTTCACATCGTAATGCAATAAAAACTATAATCAGTAAGGCTCCATGGAAAGATAAATAAAAATTTAATTGAAAACTAAAAAAATCTAATGATAAAAAAATGGGTCAAAGAACAAATGATAGAAATAATCAATAATTTTATTATTGAGAATGACAATGAGGAGACAACATATCAAAATTTACGGGACATAGCCAAAGCAGTATTTAGGGGAAAATTTATATCTGTAAACACTTATATCAATAAATTGGAGGAAATGAAGATCAGCGAATTGGGCATGCAACCAAAAAAAAGTAGAAAAAGAGAAAATTAAAAATCCTCATTTAAAGACCAAATTGGAAATCCTAAAAATTAAAGGACAAATTAATAAAATTGAAAGTAAGAGAAATGTTAAACTAACAAATAAGACTAGGAGTTGGTTTTATCAAAAAACAAATAAAATAGACAGAGAGTTGGTTAATTTGATTAAAAAATGGAAAGAATGGGGGGGGGGGGGAGAAGCTGGGTGGCTCAGTGGTTAGATAGCCAGGCCTGGAGCTGGGAGGTTCTGGGTTCCAATCCAGCTTTAGATACATTCTAGCTGTGTTACCCTAAGCAATTCATTTAACCCCATTTTGAAGCCCTTACTGCTCTTCTGCCCTGGAACTGATACTTAGTATTGATTCTCAGATGGAATGTAAAGGGTTAAAAAAAAAGGGAAAGGGAATAAAGAAAGCCAAATAATCAGTATCAAAAATGAAAAGGGTGAATTCACTACCAATGAGGAAAAAAAGTAAAGCAATCATTAGGAGCTATTTTCTCCAGTTATATGCCAATAAATCTGACAATCTAAGTGAAATAGGTGGATATTCATAAAAATACAAAATGCCCAGATTAGCAAAAAGGAAACAGAATCCCTAAGTAATCCAATATTTTGAAAAAAAGAAGTTGAATTCCCTAAGAAAAAATCCTCAGGGCCAGATGTATACACAAGTGAATTCTATTGAACATTTAAAGAACATTAATCCCTTTGGGAAATGAGGCAGAGAAGGAATCCTACCAAATTCTTTTTATGAAGTAAATATAGTGCTATTACCTAAGGCAGGAAGAACAAAAGCAGAAAGAAAATTATATTCCAATTTAATTAATGAATATAGATGCAAAAATTTTAAATAAGATACTAGCAAAGAGATTACAGCAATATAACACAAGGATCATCATCCACTCTGACCAGGTCAGATTTATAGCAGGAATGCAGAGCTGGTTAATATTAGGAAAACTATCAGCATAATTGACCATATCAATAATCAAACTAATAGAAATCACATGATTATCTAAATAGATGCAGAAAAAGCCTTTTACAAAATACAACACCCATTCCTATTGAAAACACTAGAAAGTATAGGAATGAAAGGGCCTTTCCTTAAAATAATAAGCAGTATTTATTTAAAACCATCAGCAAATATCATCTGCAATGGGAATAAGTTACAAGCCTTTCCAAAAAGATTAGGGGTGAAGCAAGGATGACCATTATCACCACTATTATTTAATAGTATATTAGAAATGCTAGTTTGAGTGATAAGACAAGAAAAATTAAAGTAGGCAATGAAGAAAGTAAACTATCACTCTTTTCAGATGAAATGATGGTGTACTTAGAGAATCCTAGAGAATCAACTAAAAAACTAGTTGAAATAATTAATAACTTTAGTAAAGTTGCAGGACACAAAATAAATCCACGTAAACCATCAGCATTTCTATATATTACCAACAAAGTCTAGAAGCAAGAGTTAGAAAGAGAAATTCCATTTAAAATCACTCTAAACAATATAAAATTCCTGGGAATCTATTTGCCAAGGCAAATACAGGAATTACATAAACACAATTATAAAACACTTTTCACACAAATAAAGTCAGATATAAACAATTGAAATTTCTTTTTAATTGCTCATTAACTGCTCATGGGTAGACCAGGATAATATATAATGACAATTCTATCTAAATTAATTTATTTATTCAGTGCCATGCCATTCAAAGTACCAAAAATTACTATTTTATAGAACTAGAAAAAATAATAAAATTCATCTAGAAGAACAATAGGTCAAGAATATCAAGGAAAACTAATGAAAAAATATGTGAAGGAAGGTGGCCTAGCAGTACCAGATCTCAAATTGTATTATAAAACAGCAATTTCATATAGACCAGCATCTCACATTCTTCACAAGACAAGGTCAAAATGGATATATATAATCATATAAAGTTATAAGGAGTGATACCATAACTAAACTAGGAGAAGACAGGATAGTTTACTTGGAAGATCTTTGGAGAAGGGAAGAATTTACAACTAAATAAGAGATTGAGAGTATCATAAGATGTGAAATGAATAATTTTGATGTTATTAAATGAAAAGGCTTTGGTACAAACAAAACTAATGCATCCAAGAGTAGAAAGGAAACAACAAACTGGGGGAAAAGTTATAACAGATGTCTCTGATAAAGGTCTTGTTTCTCAAATTTTTAAAGAACTAAATCAAATTTATAAGAATACAAGCCATTTCCCAACTGTAAAAGTCAAAGGACATGAATAAGCAATTTTCAGATAAAGAAATCAAAGTCATCAATAATCTTATGAAAGAATGTTCTAAATGACTCTTGATTAGAGAAATGCAGATTAAAACAATTCTGAGGTACCACTGCACACCTATCAGATTGGCTAATATGGCAGTAAAGGAAAATGGTAAATGTTGGAGGGGATGTGGAAAAATTTGGATACTAATTCATTGTTGGTAGAGTTGTGAATTGATCCAACCATTCTGGGGGGCAATTTGGATCTATATCTGAAGGCTATAAAATTGTGCATATCATTATTAGGTCTTTATCCCAAAGGGGTAAGGGGAAAGGATCTATTTGCACAAAAATATTTATAACAACTCTTTTTAGTAGTGGCAAGAACTGGAAATTAAGGGGATGTCCATCAATTAGGGAATGACTGAACAAATTGTGGTACATGTTGGTAATGGAATACCTTTGTACTATAAGAAATGATAAGCAAGATGATTTCAGAAAAAGCAGGAAATATCTGCAGGAACTGATGCAGAGTGAAATAAACAGAACTAAGAGAACACTATACAGAATAACAGCAATATTAGATGATGATTATCTCTGAAAACTTGGCTACTCTTAGCAATGAAATGATCTGGGAAAATCCTGAAAGACTTTTGACAGGGAATGTAATTCATGTCCAGAGAAAGAACTGTTGGACTCCTCTTTCACATCAGTGTATTTATGCTTTTATTTGGGAGTTTTGGTTATGTTTGACTTTGCTCTTACAACAATGACCAATATGGAAATGTGTTTTGCATGACTATAAAAATAAATTTTAATTTAAGAAGACTTTATCTAGAACAGATGAAGGACCTCATGAAAAACTTCATGTAGAAGATTGCTCTTGATGTAAATTTGATTGAATCTTCCTTTGGAGGATATAAAAGATTCCCCTTGGGACTTCCTGGAATAGGCTTCATGGATATTGATCAAACTGATTTGTACCTGCTATTTTGGGACAAACTAATGGAAACAGTGACCTTTTGTGCTGACATATGTGCTGACTTTCCTGCTGGGTGGATCCTTTTCCTTCACCATTTTTCTGGAGAATTAAGAGAAGACCTGGGTCCTGGGGGGTCTCACTTTAATCCAGGAGCCATTAATGTTTACTTGTGACAGAAACACATGAAAAATTCTTGTGCTCACCCATTTACCAAACGAAAGTTCCTGAACAAAACTAAGTTTCTGCTCCCCCCTTCTTTGTGGCTTTAAAGCAATGGAATTCAAGCTTTGGAAGGTTATTCAAAGCTGCAAAGGTTTTAAGTAGATATCTGGCAACAACCTGTTTCTGTAGTTTGAGGTCTGGTCTGAGTACAGAGGGGCTCTTTATCAGACAGCTGGCCAACAGGCTTATGTCTTTAAATCATGATGAGTGTGAATGATGAATCCCCCTGAAGCGAATACATTATTTGAATTAATACTGCTCATTTCCACTAGGCTGGAACCAATGATCATATTTCAATTAGTTATAACTTTGAATAGTGCGAATTTGGAAGTATTAAACACATCAGGGAAATTCATTTTTTCCCCTAATTGAGATCTAGCTATTTATAGCAACCCAAGAAATAGATAAAACTTCAGAAAGGCACCCCCCAACTCTCCTCTCTTCTTAATTTCCCTATGATGCTTGAGAGCAACATTATACTCTCAGTTATGGCCTCTTAACCTCTCTGTCCTCCTTGGCTCTTCATTCTCTCTCATCCCCTTTATCTGACCTTTGGCTAAAGCCTGCCTATTCTATCTTCATAACGGTTCTCATATGGTACCCTTTCTCTTCTCTGAAGGTATAGCCGCCTTGGTGCACATCCTTATCATCTCAAGCTGGACTATTTCAAAAGCCTGCTAATGGGCTTACCTGCCTCAAGACTTTCTTCACTCTGACTCATCCTCCACTTGTCCAACTGACCTTCCTAAATTGACCACATCTTCTCTGTTGGAAGTGGCTCTCATAGCATCATTCTTTAGTTCAGGTTCAATGTTGGATGAAATGAAGCACTTGAAAGTCACTGAATGGTTAAAAAATGGAAGTTTACTTTCTCCTAACATAGCAAGAATATGCAATAAAGATGCAGTGGCGCTTAGGGTCTCCACACCAAGAACCCCTCATCATGTTGATGTGATGAAAGACATGGAAACTTGAGAGGTCTTAGAAATCTACTAAGGCTGGTGAGTCCTGACTACTTTTGTGACTGAACTTTTTATGCCCCATTAGAAAATTCCATTGGTGAAGGGAAAGGGGGCAGAGATAGCTTAGAATAAGGGGAGGAGAGGGGACCTGGACTTCCCCCTATATAAGGGGGAAACTGAGTCAGGTAAATGCTGGTAAATAAAGTCGTATCGCCCTACTCTTTCATCCTTCCCTCAATAAACTGCAGAGGCTCTAGGATTCAATGGGTTTGAATGTCTGCCACAGATACGAAGTACATTAGTGACTAGAGATTAATGTCAGAAGGAAGTCTCAATTGGTGGTGAACTTAGCCCTAACAATCACACAGACAAGTAGCTGAGGGAATCTTCTCTCTTCCTTTTTTCCTTTCCTATAAAGAATTTGACAAACTCATTCAAATGAAGTTAACATATGCCCTGATACTCAGATACTTTAATGTGATGATGACTACTGAGGACAATGACATAAACCACATTGGAAAATGTTATTTGGGAGCAAGAAATAAAAGAATCAAAGGCTTGAAGTCTCATTCCTGTACAACACGAAGATATTCTTTGAGAAGATTAAGAAGGCATTGGTCTTAACAAGTCCTGAATGACATCACAAGGAAGAACATTCTCCAATCTTAGCAGACAACAACTGGATGCTTATAGATGAAGCAATCTTTTAGAGTCAGCTTTTTGCGTGCAGTCAGATCATTACTATTCTTGTTCATTTGTTTTTCCACATAAATTTCTTTTAACATTTTATCCTCTCTATAAAACAGCTCATTTAAAAATATTTATTGTATTAAAATCTTTAAGTTAATTTAGGGACTATTGTCATTCTTCTTCTTTAGAATTTATTCATCTATAAGCCCTTGGAGTCAATTTCCTTCTTATTATGGTATTTTTTGTCAGTATTATTTGTGGAGACCTGGAAACTTTTTTTTTTGGCTTTTGGCAGGCTCATCAGACCTTACATTTTAATTTTTCTCCTTTAGGAATTAAGACTTGGTTTTACATTCACTGTTGCCACATACTCTTCCACTTGGGTTCTTTTCATCCCAGGTGATTGCAGAATATTTGAGTGGGAAAAGACTACATGGGTTATTTAGTCCAACTTGTACCTTCTCAGAAATATGACCTATTATATTCTTAATAAGTAATAAGTGATAATTCTTATTAAGTAGAACTTCTTTTTAAGTGCCTCTATTGTCTGGGAAAGTAAAACTTCCAGTAAAAAAAAAACACCATAAAATGTTATCCTCAAATAACTGAATTTGATAGAGGGGATCTCAGCAGCCATCTAATCCAACCCATATTAAAGGAATTCTCTTTGTAACCTACCCAACAGAAATCTTAGATTGCTTTGGTTTTTAGGAGTTGTTTTCCAGATGTCTCAATATGTCCTTCTTCGTCTTTCTTGTATCTTCTTAAAGTTAAGAAATCCAAGTCTAATCCAGGTATATTCAAGAGAAGATTGAAGTTTCCAAACTCTCCCATACACCTTTCTTTCTAAGAAAGGAGATCCTTTAGGTTTTCTAATGGTTTTTACTTCTAGTAAATATAAGGAAACACACAGATGTTAAAATAAAAAATAAAAGAAAGCATTCATAAACTTATTAGAAATCTTAAGAAGGCCATAGTAGAGTCATTTCTGATCTTCACTGCGAAAATAGTGGAAGGTTTCCTTTATTGGACTTTGTTTTCTTAGGAGTCAGTTCCACCTTCTACCTTTTTTATTCTGAAAGTCTGGCTTCTTGGGTTTTCATGTCTTCCTGGGATGAGGCATTCTTTTTCTTAGTCTTTCCCTTGGCCTCTCATCCTGTTCTCTGCAACTTTCTATCTCTAGAAGACTCAGAAGAGGACATCAATGTTGATAGTGTGTAAATAATGTTTTCAAAGAGCTTAGTACAGTTTCTTTACCTCTAGGAAATTTTAGATTAGTGCCTAGAATGGCATGCAGAAGAAGGATAGAAAGAAGGAAGGAGAGAAGGAGAAAAAGAAAGAAGGAAGGAAAGAAGGAAGAAAGGAAGGAAACAAGCATTCATTAAGTGCTTACTGTGTGTTAGATATTGTACTAAGTTCTTTACAGATAATATCTCATTTGATCCTCACACCAATCCTGGTGCTAGGTGCTCTTATCTCCATTTATAGTTGAGAAACTTGAGGCAACCTGAGGTTAAGTGACTTGTCCAGGATCATTCATCTAGTAACTCTCTGAGGAAGGCATTGAACTCAGGAATTCCTGACTCTTGGTCTAGCATTCTATCCACTGTGCAACCAAATAATAGTCATCATTTTTGGTAAAAGATTTTGTAAGGGATAATAGCAAAAATGAAGTTTTGCATTTACTATTGATTTTCTTGCTACACAAGAGTCTTTGCCTCCATTGTTACTCACAATTAGGATCTGATTGGATTTTTTTTTTAAAAGATGGGTCAAAGTGAATGAAATTTGATCTCAAAAGGAAACTATTTCTGCCATAAGCAGCCTAGTGTCTTGAGCAGAGTATGTAGTATGGAGCAGTAAAATGGCTGATTAAGCACCTATTTTATGTTGAAATGTCTAATGTTATTTTAAGAGAACTTGGAAAAAAGTAATTAACATAGGAAATAGAACTTTAGGGAAATAATGCATGTGGAAATCCTTAGTATCTTTTATTTTTTACTTGTGTATCACCACATTTTCATTATCCCTTACAATAAATAATAAAAAAGAAAGAAGAAATTCAATAATACCAACCAACATATCACTCAAGTTTTCTACTTTTTAAGCAGTATTCCATTCTTACAGTCCTCTCCCCTCTGAGGAGGAGGTATATTAATGTCTCTCTTTTGGGGGATTAGCAAGCTTCAATATTATAATTTCACAACATTCATTTTCAATATGATTTGTATATTACACAAGCCTTGAATATTATTTTCCTGGTATATATTTACTTTATTTTGCATCACTTCCTATAAGTTTTTCCATGCTACTGTGCAATAATCATATTCATTGTTTCTTACAGCCCAGTCATATTCTATGGTCTTCATTTATTACAATTTGCTTATCTATTCTCCAATTGATGGGCATCTATTTTGTTTCCAATTCTTTGCTATTACAGAAAGCATAAGGGTCAGCTAAGTGGCTAAGGAGGTAGAGAACCAGACCTGGAGATAGGAGGTCTTAAGCTCAAATCTGATGTCAGACACTTCCTTGCTATATGACCGTGGGCAAGTCGCTTGAGCCCAATTTCCTAGCCCTTAATGTTCTTCTACCTCAAAACCAATACTTAGATTCAATTCCATGGCAGAAAGTAAGGGTTTTTTAAAAAGACAAAGCATAAGTACTCAGTTGCTCAAGTTTCTACCAAACTAGATATGAGGCCATGGAAATCAAGCTAACCAAATGATTTCTGAGTAATGAGGGAAGTGGCCAATAATAGCCCAATCCTTAGTGCATACCCAAATATGTCCTTCCTGGTTGGTTATACATAATATGTTGATAACTTTATGCAACTCTGCCTCAGTTAAATCCAGTTCCTGTGCAAGTCAGGGTATCACCCCATAATGGCATTGTTCCTCTTCAAAAATGAAGGAGGAACAATAACAACAATAGAGTATTCAGAGATGGTCTCTGTCTAGTTCAATCCAATATGTAGAACTTTGGAAGTTTGTTTCTGGTCATATGTGGTTGAATAACTGGTATGATGTGTTGGTGAAAAGTCTTCTGATCGACTCTGGAGCCTGAAAAACCATTGACTGAGGAGATTCTCAGCTGAAACTGTATTCAAATGTAAAAGGGACACCCCACCATTCTCTCTTTTTTTGTTCTTGGTGGCAAGTGAGGTATCAACCACCGTGAGAGGAGCAGTAGCAAGTTGCATTCTTCCCACCCAATTGCCAAGTGTTCATGACCACCTGGTCCCCCTTTTAAAATGTTTTATGAATGGTCTTTCAAATCATCTGTGTGGTTTCCCACTTTCTCTCCTTTCTATCCCCCAAAGAACCTTCTATTATTACAAAGGAATGCAGTTAGCCAAAATAAATCCACATATTGGCCATGCTTGACAATGTAGTTCTCTTTCCACACCCATAATCCACCACCTCTCTCCTTTCGGCTAAGTGTAGATTTTATAATTAATATTCAATGCCTCCAAAATATGCTATTTATAAGGATTATTAATATAAACTAGAGAGCTAGAGGGACTGGGGGGACCTTTCCCACTCACCCTAAAGAGGCTCGCCCCACCAGCCCTGCTCAGCACATCATCCACGTGCAAAGGAGTGGAGGAGAGGCGTCGGAGCCAACCCAAATTAAATACAGACCGTGAAACACAGGCACATATATGCAAGGAAAAGGAATTGTGGGTATGGCGAAAGGGAGTTTGGACAATGTAGTTTCAGGGGTTCAAGATCTTCCAACTTTACATTAGCAAAAGATTGTTCATTAAGGGGAGAGCAAGGGGACTGAAGCCTATAAATACAGCTTTACAAGAAATTTTACATACTGTGTGTACATTTTCTTTAATTGTCTAGGCACACATAGACTTTCTGTCATCACTGAGATCAACTTTTTATTTCTTTCAACTATTATATCAAAATATTCCCTAGTATTTAACATGGAAATGAAGAGCTTCACAAACCACAGACACAGGTAGGGTTTGAGTAAAAAGTATGACTCACAAGAATTTTAATCTTAAACCCTGGGAGGTGTCTCGCCTCTGTAACCAAAAGCAGATTTTATTTTATTCCCTTTAATTAAAGCCATCTGATGCAAAACACACACACACACACACATATCCAATGAACATGCATATACATACAAACACACATCTAAGTCACACACACAAAACACACATACACACACACAGTCTTCTCAATTGACCTGACTAGTTTTTGTCCTGTAATATCCATTTTAAAACAATGTTTTAAGTTAGGTTATCATCTGCACTCAAGAGTGGGGTGATGAAAAATGTAAAAATGACAGGCTTGCTCTCTATATTAAACTGACACAGGCAGAAGCATTAACAATTGTTGTAACATGTATTTCTCAGTTGTCACCTGTTGATTTACTGTTACTCCAAAACCAGAATTACTTGCTAAGTTAGTTTTGTTCAGAATATGGAATCTTACTATGCAGATGAGATATGATCTCAGTCTACTGAAGGACAGACTCTTTCTGCTTTCCCTAAACCACTCATGGAGGAGATGACGATGGGTAGTTGGCAGGATCATGCTGGAGCCAACTCATATCAGCTTGAAAGAGCCAATTGTTGCCAGTGTTATAAACCAGCCCTAGATTTATTGTTTTGTTGATCATCTAGGCTTAAGAAAGCAATGGAAAAAATGTTAATAATGTAGATTAAGCCTAAAAGTGGGTCATGATTTTTTGAGAGCCCTTTGTTGACTATTTACCAGCATGCCCCTGGGTAGTGGAGTGCAAATGAGGAAAGAAACTAAATTATTCCTGATCTCATTCCCATTCTGGTAGGATAGCCACAGAGTAACTTGATGCAAATGATGACCATTTTCACATTGAAATAATTTATTTACCCTTTGGCTCAGTGCAGTGTGGAAGTAATGAGGGGCTTGAGATCCCAAGGACTTGTTCAAAATACCCAATGACCTCACAGGGTCTTGTGTCCTACCCTCTCCCTGGCACCATGACATATCACTTTTACTGTCATTTCTCAAAATCCTAGTCCCTCCTGTCCTTCCGCCTGCTATGGGGACAACAATATTGGATTCAAAGTTTAAAAGATGTGATTCCAAATTCTAGCTCAGACACTCACCAGCTCTGTGACTCTGGGCAAGTTGCTGAAATTTTCTCATTTTCAATTCCTCCCCCTGCACGTGATAGGGATTGGTCCTATAGTTTCAAATACATGGGGAATTCTAGGATGAGGAAATTTCTTCTGTCCACACAGGTGGGTGACTTCTTTGCAATATACAGCCTTAGAGATTACTGTAGGGTGTTGATTCTCAAGTTGCATATTTGGTTTAAGTCTGATTATGATGTTCAGTTATTTCAGTGGTGTCTGATTCTTCAGGACCCTGTTTGGGGTTTTCTTGGCAGATACTAGAGTAGTTTGCCATTTCCTTCTCCAACTTATTTTATGGATGAAATGACTGTTTAATGTTAAGTGACTTGTCTAGGGTCATACATCTATTAAGTATCTGAGGCTGGATTTGAACTCAGGAAGAGGAGTTTTGACTCAGGGTCAGTATTTTATCCACTGGACCACTTAACTGCCCCTATGTGGTGGAACTTGAATACAAGATCTTCCTGGCTCCAAAAGTAGCTTCTAATCTACTACATGAGATGGCCTCTCCCTCATCTTTAAAACAGAGAAAAATAATACCTTACAGTGACAAAGAATGTATGTATGAGTACTTTATAAACCTTAATTATAAATGTCAGCAGTCATCATTCACTCCCATAATGGCTGATAGCCATTCCCACATGTGATCTACCCAATAATAAATTTATGAATGTTATTGTCAGGGGGAGATGTGAGGCATGTAGAGGTAGCACCGAACAGCCACCAGAACCTTTTGCCCAGGATTTAGCCCATCCTCTACCTGGTAACCTGATTATCTAAGGCTATTATTATCTCTTTGAACTCATCTTCCTGAGTTCAGATCCAACCACACCAGACACTTATTAGCTGTGTTCATGTCTGGTAAAATGAGCTGGAGAAGGACATTGTAAACCACTTGAGTGTCTTCACTAAGAAAACTCTAAATGGGGTCGTGAAGAGTCAGACACATGTGAAATGACTGAATAACAAACAGCAACATGCATCTGAATAAATGGAATCCAATAGTGGTTTATTACTTGAAATTGTTTCCTCATCTCAGAACTGTAACTGCTTAGAGGACTCCCTCTTCTCTCCTCCTTGACTCCTCAACCTGCCACATATAGTAATAAGGCTGGAGGAATGAAGCAACCCCATGTCCTAAAAAATCCAACAGTCTTGATTTTAGGAACAAAAAGCTTTGCAAGAGGGATATTCTTTTTCAGATCACTAGAGTGATTCCTTTGTTTAGGTGCTATGGTTCATGCATGTGTCTAACATAATAGCTTAGTGAGCAGCTAGGTGGCTCAGTGGATTGAGAGCCAGGCTCAGAGACAGGAGAGCCTGGGTTCAAATCTGGCATCAGACACTTCCTAGCTGTGTGACCCTGGACAAGTCACTTATAACCTAGCCCTTACCTTTCTACTACAAGTATGGATTCCAAGAGAGAAGATAACGGTTTAAATAAATAAATAAATAACAGCTTACATTTACATGACAAATCCTTAAGGTTTACATTCATTATCTCATTTGATTCTTACTACAATCCTGTGAGGCAGATGCTAATATT
This sequence comes from Gracilinanus agilis, assembly GCF_016433145.1. Lineage (NCBI taxonomy): Eukaryota > Metazoa > Chordata > Mammalia > Didelphimorphia > Didelphidae > Gracilinanus > Gracilinanus agilis. The sequence continues at coordinate 82,659,687 of NC_058131.1, forward strand.
CTGCCCATTTTATAGATGTAGAAACTGAGTTTCAGAGAGTCTAGTGTCTTCCCCAGCATGAAGCAGTTAGTCAGCATCTCGGCACATAGGTGGTATAGTGGATGAAGAGCTTAGCCTGGAGTCAGAGTGGGAATCATGGATTTGGGGTTAGAAAACCTAAATTAAACTGACTCAGTCATTTACTTACTTGTTTTATCCTGGGCAAATAACTCCTCTAGTCCTTAGGCTCCTCATCTATAAAATAAAGACCTCACAAAGTGCCTGGCACAATGTAATATGTATTTAATAAATTATTTATGTGATTAATTGATTTGTTGAAGGGTTTGGATTAGATGAGCTCTAAAGTCCTTCAGACCCTTCATGAGTATATGAATATGTATCCATGTAGATTATATATATAATAAATATATAAATAGATAGCTAATATGTAATATATAAAATAGATAAATAAATAGAGTTTATCTAAATGCAGTTTATGGAGAAGGTTTTCTCAGAATCTTATCCATTTATCTTCAAGAGAGTTTTTGATTCCTGCCTGGAGAAGAGCAAGAGCTTGGAGCCACTAGGCTGGCCTTTTGAGTTTCCTTCGAGAAGGAGTTTTGGACTAGAATGATTGGTATCTGTTTTTGATTGAATTTAGCATAATCTATTAGGCACAAGTTGCCCTTTCATATCATTAGTTTAGGGGAAATAATTTTTAGTTTCAAGTTGCTTCCCTGGTCTCTATCCTTTTGAGAGAAAGGGATTTAGCACATATCTGGTCTTAATTCCTTCCCACCAAATACTGGTTACATAAAAGACGGCCACAAATAGTGGATAGAATGTAAACTCAACCATTTATCCCAGAAGATAGCAAGAGAAATCAGAGAAGTTATACAGATTAGATGTATTAGACTACACACAGAGTGAATGACTGAGAGCAAGATAACTCATCTCATTTCAAATATTTGAGTGTCCCTGATCTCACCCGCAAAGAGATTCTCCAGAGTCTCTAGGGAGGCAGACTAAAGATCAGGGATATTGTAGGGGTTCAGTTCTCCCCTCCATGTCTTTCTTCCAAAGTCTCTCTCTCCTCACCCCGCCAGCCCCAAAGAGAGGACTGAAAGTAGGAAGAAAGGAAGAAGCAAGCCTCTCTTTTCTCAAGTTTTCCCATCAAGTCTTCTCTTCAAGCAGGCACAGGGTTAGCCTCTTCACAAATAAGAGGAAGTCAAATGATCTAGGCTTGGATCCAAGATTATATTACAAACAAAATGTAATGTAACAAAAACCTGACTATTATATACAAACAACAAGGACAAATGTAATACTCTAAGAGGGCCAAGGATGGGGAGCTCATTTCCTACTGGGTGGGATGGGGGGTATCAGAAAAGTCTTATATTTTATATGATAGAGTTTACTGTTTTTAAAAGTGAGATACTCATATATTTAAAGTCAAAGTCAATTAGGAAAAGAAAAATATGCAGAAGAAACAACAATGCCTCTCTACTATGTAGCTCGTAGGGCTTAAGAAAAAGGAAGCGTCCTGATTCCAAGGAGACAGCATGGCTTTTGGCCCCTGATCAATAAGGATATCCAGCTGGACATTAACGTTAATCTTTTGGCCTGTGAACAGTCAGCCCTTGTAGAACAACCCCAAACCAAGACATTCAAAATGACTTGTCTAGTTTAATATTTTTAAAATGATGATTGTTTCGTAGTTTGATAGTTTGCCAAATGTTTCGCACTCCTAAGCCAGCTTTCCAATTTATTTCTTACTGTAGAAAGGGGGCTTTTTTTCCATAGGGAGAGTAATAAGAACTAATTTCCTATAGAATAACTACTTTCCATTCTGGAATTGATTCTTCCAAACAGCATGAAAAGCTCTGGAGGCAGGAGTGGAAAATTCCATTAGTCAGCCAGGGTGCCAGTCAAGGCACATTAATTGATATATTCAAATGATTGACTTTTCTTTGCTTCTTTTAGAGCAGAGACTCTTAACCTGGGGCCCATGAATCTCAAAGGGGTCTGTGGATGGATTTCAGGGGGGTCTGTCATCTTGCATGGGAAAACAAAATTACATTTTTATTTCTACTAACCTCTAATTTGACATTTTCTTCAATTATAAATGACAAACAAGAAAGCATTATTCTGAGAAGAGAGCCATAGGGTTCATCAGATGACCAGAAGTGTTTATGGCACCAAAAGAGTTAAAAATCCCTGTCTTAGAGAGATCATATGTGTGTGTGTCTCCTTTTATCTCCCAAGTCCTTTTGGAATAATCCAATTCATTGGCCAGAACTTGACTTATAATTGTTATTGTAAATTTTTATATCTTACCCAGATGGCAGCCACTTTTCCTTAAAAGTGTCTATTCCATAAAGGTCCCTGCTGTCATGTCTAAGACATGTGAAATCCAAAAACTTCATGGCAACTCCAATCCATTAGCTTTTACCCTAATGATTTTATGAGAATTGATTTAACGAAGGGCTGATACTTTAGTAAAATGTGTTCAAGCAACAGAAGTAGAAAGAGAGGTCTTTAATGACTGAAATTCTATTTGGCTTCCCTGCTCCTGACTATAGCCTTGATTTGGGCTTACTGTACAATAACCAAAATGCCCATTAAGTGCATATTTTAGGTTTAGAAATATCTGTTCACAGGCTTTGTGTTTATTACAAACAGCTAGTCTTGGGTCATCCCAGTGAAATATCTTCATCCCACATTCTATCCCCAAATCAATTTTTTGGACATATCATCATGGAGCCATATTTCCTGTGACTGATTCAGCCCTCTCTTATCTCACCACTATTCATGTAGGTAAGGCCAAAAGGAGTTGGGAGGGTGAGATAAGATGACTGTGGAAATTGGTCTTAAGTAGTCAGCAGAGAGGTTAAGGGATCTGCTCCAGGAAAAACATGATCTCTTAATTGGCTCCCACCATCTATCACATAGGTGCCAAATTGATATTCCTAAAACTCAGATATTCCTGCTCAAAAAGCTCCTGTAGCTCCTTCCCTTTAGGAAAATATTAACTTCCTTGCACAATCATTGCCTTCATGCTTCTTTACCTCTGGGCCATAGAATCCCAGCTTCATTCAAAGTTCAATTGCAATGACAATTTTTAGAGAAACCTGTCCTGATCCTCTGAGTTGCTAGTGCCTTCCACCTGAAAGTTACTTTGTAAATATTTTGAATTTAATTTTTCTATGCACATACTGATTTCCCTAAATAGAATGTAAATTATTCTAAAGCACAAACTATTTATCTTTTTTTTTTTTTGTCTTTGTGGCCCCAGCTCCCTAGCACCTACTAGGCTCCAGATTCTGTGCTAGGTATATATAATCAAAATCACAGGATTTATATTTGCTCAATTCTTTAACTCAAGATCAAATGATTTTCTCCACCTCTCTTTGGAGAACTATGTTCTCTTTGCTAACTGGTCTCTCAAGAATGGAAGTAAATGGTTTAGATGCAAGATTCTATGAAAAGAGTAGAATCAATCCCTTTCTGTTTCTTTGGGAGGATGCTCGCCAATCCATTTCTGGTCTCAATTCCAGGTGTGCTCATTAGATTATTCTTTGTCCCAGTTACACCCCTATAAATATTGAAATCTGATTTTCTGATCTAGCTGCCACAAACTATATCATTCCAGTGTCCTTAATTTTTTAATTAAATTTTTTTTTGCAATTATAGTTTACTTTCTCCCATTTTCTTTTCAGAAACTCGTCTTTCTAACTGGAACAATCTCCCTTGAATTTGAGATGCTGCTTTTCCATTTACAATAGTGTATGTATACAACACATATGTATATAACACAGGAAGTCTGAGCTCATAGGTTTCTGTTTTGCATTAGCCCATCATGTTTTATTCTTCTGTAAGTTTGCGAAAGAAGGTTCAGATGCAATGTGCCATCACCTCTCCAGGAAAGTTTACTTTAAACAAGTTTTAAATTTACAATGCTCAAGAGTACAAATTTTTTGTCAAATTGATTAGTTGTGGTTCATCACCATCATTCAAATGAAACTTTTCTGGCAATGTATATCACATGGAGATACTTTGACAGATAAGCACAATTTATTGGTAAAATATTTGTTTTGATAATCCAGATGCAACTGTTCTGAGATCAGAATCATAGAATGCCAGAGCTGGAAAGGATCTTAGACATCATCTAGTTCAATGTTCAGAATTCAAGAAACATTTGTTAAGCACCTTCTTTGTGACAGGCCCTGGGGATGCAAAGACATAAATTAAGCAGCTTTGCTCATGGAGGTTCATATTCAACTGGAAATGCATAGGTATACAGATAAGTAGGATCCAAGAGAGGGATTGTATTGAGCAGAGAAGAGAATGGACAAAATACTTTAGGGATGTTTGAAGAGAAAAAGAACATTTTTTAAAATAAAATTTTATTGATATCTTTTGTTATTATCTCACTAAATTGTCCCTCATATCCTTCCTCCTCCCTATTCCTAGGAAATCATCTCATATAATAAAAAAAATTTTAAAGAAGAGGAAAATAAAAGACAAAACTAATCAATATGTGGAAAAAATCTGAAGACATATTCAGTGTTCTACACTTATGGACCTTCCACCTCTGTATAGGAGTGGGAAGAAAAGTCATCTTATATCCAGAAGATAATATTTTCATCTGAGGAAATCAAAGAAGGCTTCAGGAAAGGGGTGGTACCTGTTACAAATCTGAAGAGCAAAGATGAGCAACATATGTATTTCAGACATGAAGGGTGGATTGTGCGAAAACACTGAGCCTCAGAATGCTGTGCTGATTCCATGGAATAGTTAGTAGTCTGAGCTGGCTGAAAAGTATAACATCTTAGGAAATGAGTTTGGAAAAGCAGATTGGAATCAGATTGTAGAAGAGCTTAAATGTTTGTCTAAGAAGTTCACGATTTATCCTAGAAGCAATAGCTGGCAACTGAAGGCTATTGAGTAGGGAAAGTATATGATCAAACTTTTGCCTTAAGTAGAGTATTTTGGCATCCTAGTGAACCAATGAGAGTGAGTTTGGGTTCCAAAATATAGATGGCTCAGGAAGCAAGGAGTAACCTTTGAGTGAGAATTTCTGGACATGTGCAAATGTAAGTGACAACAAAAACCCATCTGGCTGTCATGCCACACCTACACATTAACGTGGGGGGAATCTATGCTATGTAGAAATTGAGTTAAATAGAGTTAACTCCCTTGCACAGACCACAGGAAACAAAATTTATTCTTGCTCATTTCTTAAACTAAAGATCCAATGATTTTCTTCACCTGTCTTTGGAGAACTGTTTTCCCTGCTGGCTATTTTTCCAAGAATGAAAGTAAATAGTTTAGTTGCAGGATTCTATGGAAAGAATAGAATCAATCCCCTTCTATATTTACTTCTTGTGTTGTGTTGTGTTGAGGAAATTTTGCCTATTTGTCCTTATAATATCTTTGAATTAAATAGTCCTTTGTAAAAATCTAAGTGATTTCAAATGGTTTACAAAGAGCTGAGGCCATCCATCACTAGCCACTAAAGAATGGGGATAATATAGCCAGTGGTGACTCAAGATAAGGTAGTAAAGGAGAAACCCTACATAAAACCCTTAGGATACGCTAGAATCCTGATAGTCAGATATTGGCTCTGGGAGAGGGAGCCAGACTATCATGGTTTATAGATTTCTTGAAGTAAAGCTAAACTTCTTAGCTGAACATCCATGACCTCCTTCCACTGTTCCCATCTTTACTCCAATATTCCCCTTTCTAATCAACCACAGGACTATAGAATTTCATAGTTGGAAGGGACCTTAATTGCCAGCACAACCATTCTTTGTTAAAGACCTTGATTTGGGGGAAATCCATTGTCTCCTGAGGCAACCCATTTCACTTTTGAGATCCTCTAATTTTAAGTAATTTTTTTCTTCCTAAATTTGTTTCTTTGTAACATTCACACATAGTTGTTCCATCTTTGCCAAGTGCAAGTTAGTCTGTAGGTACACAGTCAATTCTGTTGAACAAATGCCTGAAATAATTTACTTTCTCACTGTGCTTACAAAACAGTGGAACTTGCCTGTGTGATTTTCAAATAATTTGAGCTCCTCAAATGGCAGTTTTGATACATATGAAATCTATTATTATGGAAAATTGGATCCCAAATAAGAGTATTTAGACTTTTAAAAAGCTAGTCCCCAAAATACATCATTTAGACAGCTTGCCCTCTTACCATCTCAGAGCTACAGACTCAAATTTGGTGAAAATAGGGTGCCACAGACAGTTGAGAAAGCGTGTTTAGGGAGAGGTCAAAGGAAAGTGGTAAGTAATAAACAGGAGACAGCACCATGAATCTATGATTCTCCACCTGCTTGAAATGTAGGCATTTATGTCTTAATGCTTTTTTATTGTAGTGGATTTTTCCTCATAAAAGAAATTGTTCAGTTTCATTGGCATTACTAGAATTTTGAACCAGCATTAAAAAAAAAGGAAATAAAGGGACGTTTTCTATTTAAGAAAACATTTGGAAGGGCTTTTTGATTGTCAGTTAAAATAAATAAATAAAGATATCTTAGAAGTTTATAAGGATAATGAATTCATTTGACTACAGTTCTCTTGTTTATTTTCTAATGTAGTGATTAACATTGCCATTGTTCATAGCTTTTTGAAATGCCATCTATTTCAAATATGCTCATTAAATCCATGATGAAGTCAAGATTTATGTATTTAAGTGTCATTTCCAAAGTAATACAAATACTCCATTTAAAGTAAAATGCTCCATTATTTTAAGGTGGTTTCTACCTGTCACAAAATATATATTGCTAAAGAGGGGATTCTAGAAAGAATCCTCCAGAGAAGGGCAACTAAGATGACTGTGGAATCATGGAGTTAGACTTGAAAGGACATTAGAAGTCATTTAGTTAAATCTCTTCTTTTTACAGATGAGAGAACGGAGGCTCAAGAAAGTTAAGAGATTTGCCAAGTTCACAAAGAAAGGTTTTTTTTATGACTCTACCCAAGATAGTGAAGGATCTTGAGTTCATGCTATCTGCAGACTAGCTGAAGAAATTATGGGGATCATAGTTAGCTTTTATAGTTCCAGTGTCCTATTCTCATTTCCTACTCTCATTGACCAATTGAGAAAGGCTAGCTACATTTCCTCAGAGTTCTAAGGAGAGTTCTACTCCTGAAGGGTTTGGATATCTTTATCTAATGCTTTGGCTCTGGTTCTAGTTCTAATGAGCTCTCCCTGATATATATGGCCAGTTAAAGTTCCCTCATGTCATTGAATGACCTAGAGATAAGCATCCCAGTTATATTTAATGAATTAATATCAATTAATTTTTACCAAACCATATTTACTGAGGAGATTCTAGTCCCTTCCATCTCTACATGTTCAGCTAAGGCAGGAAAAAATAAACAAACAGGGAAAGAAGCAACAACAAGGCTATATATATTCATGGCTTCAGACTGATCCAGATGGGGAGAGAGTAAATTATTGGTACCTGTGTTCTCTGTCTCTGTCTTCCCAACTTTATATTTCTTTTTACATTACATTCCTGCCCACAATCTAGAGAATCATCTTAGCAGTTGGATGGGCGAATAGTTGATTTGAAAATCCATTCCTAAAGGGTAATCATTAATAATTTTGCATCAACCTTTTTGTTCTAGATATCAATCCTGGATTCTTATCTTGTCAATATGTTTATTGATCAATTGGATGAAAAGGACTGAGACTACATTGATAATATCTGAAAAAGACTCTAAAATAAATGGGGTCTCTAATCTTCTGGGTGAATGGAATGAAATGTTTAAAATAACATTAAAAATATGAATTAGGTTGACATTCAATAAAAATGAGCATAGGCATTACAATTCTGGGTAACAAAAATACAAATAAAAAATGGGGTAGGGTTGTATGACAAAAATGTTAAAGAAGAAAAAATAAAGAGGGGTTATGCTACTTTCTATCTATATGGCTTTGGGCATCTCTCTTAATATCTTTGGTTCTCAGTTTCCTCTTATAACCCAAACCCTTTTTTTAAGCGTGTACTCTCTCCTAAATTAGATGAGTTTTCATCATCAATTTTTACACAAAACAATTCCCAAGGCATCTCTGAGGCTTTGCCCATGTAGTTCCATCTTCTGTAATCTTTTAAAGCTCATTTTCCCATGATCTCATTGCCTAATCTACCTTTTTCTACTTTATAAGCTCAGGGATCCTTTGATATTTCTTTGTAATTTACATTCATGCTTTATCTTTTGGATCCTCTGCCTTTATCTTTGATTTGGCCATCCTTACCACAACCTTTTCTTTGTTCCTTTGCTTTCATTTTCAAGTATATTTTCTAACAGATTAGTCTCTTCTGATCAGGTTTTCAATACAATCAACTTCAGTCCTGTGAGATAGAGAGGACAGGTACTATTTCTATAACAGATGAAACATGGAGAGGTTATGTTTGGGGAAGCACACAGAAGTGTTTGGCTCTCATTTCCATGGCAAGAAGAGGGAACCCATCATTTCACTGATAAAGGAAACTTCCAGATTAGTTAACTCCTTCTACTAATGCTGGTGGATATCTCCTGTGTAACCTTCAGTCTTCAAAAAAATTAGAATCAAAGGAGTTTCTAGAGTCACGGAGATAATGTTAGTAAAAAGAGAAAGAGTTGTTACTAGATAAAGACGCAAATGTTGAGAACAGTCTTGGTTGGGGAATAAAACTAAAGTAAACTTTCCTAGAACTCCTGAAAATATTGAATCAGTGTAGTACAGGAGTTCTTAACCAGGGACCCCTGAATTTGGTTTGCATAATTGGTTTTCTTTTGCAATTGCAAGCATTTCATGTACTCAAAAGCATCATTCTGAGAAGGGATTCATAGATTTCTCTACACTGGCCAAAGGATCCAGTACACAAAAAAGTGGTTAAAAACCCCTGCTAGAAAATGTCACAGTTGTTGGTTCTTGTTTCATTAAATGTGCAAACCCCACATGCAAAAAAATTGAGGGTTAAAATGTGATATTAAAAAGAAAGAAATCTGAGTAAAATTAGTGTTCTGCAAGCACACTGTGTAAACTCAAGAATTCCCAGCAAGCCTTAGCAAATACGAAATAATTTGAAATTAATCCTTAAGAACCACAAGTTGACATATGCATATGTTATGTGCTATATAAACTTTACTGTAGGCATTAGAGAAGGAAGCTCAAGAATGTATGCAAATGCATCTGCATTCTGTCTTAGGGAAAAAGTCTAGCTCTCCATGTCATTTTTTGATCCCAGCCACTGCATACTAACAAGGTCTTGAAAGTGCTGACCTCTGGCAATCCATGGAAGGGTTGAATGCATTCATCTCTCATAGACTTGATGAATTTTTGAAACCCGGTCATTGAATATGATTCACAATCCTTAACTTAAGGAAGCTTGGATTGTAATAGCTAGTGACAAAAGCCAGGAAATTTTAAATTCTCTTTGGCTGCTGTGGGCAAAATTCCCCTGAAGGGAGTGGGAGGATGCTAGTTTGCTTTAATAAAAATGATGAGTCTGTTGGGAGAGGATAAATAGACCCAAGAGGCTTGGGATTCCTCTAGTTTGTGTCCCAACTTTAGGATTACTTTTTTTTTCTTTACATAGTTGGGTTTTTATTGTTTTTTTTTTAACCCTTAATTTCTGTTTTAAAATCAATACCAAGTATTGGTTCCAGGGCAGAAGAGTGGTAAGGTCACACAACAAGGAAGTGTCTGAGTTCACATTTGAACCCAGGACCTCCCATCTACAGGCCTGGCTTTCTAGTCACTGAGCCACTCTGCTCCTCTTAGTTTTTATTGCCTTTAAAAAAATATAATAGATGGACGATAAATTAAGAGTTAGAAGAATTTTATTGGCTAGCTAGTCCAACTCACCAATTTTACAGATGAGGAAACTGAGAGCCAGAGAAGGTAATTATTCTGTCCAGGGGTAAGAAGTGATAATCCCACTGTATTCTTTTACTCTGATCAGACCATATCTGGAATCCTGCCCAGTATAGTTAGTTAAAATAGCATGCCCAGAGGAGGCTGACCAGGTTGGGGGGTTTGAAAACATGTCCCCTGAGGTTCCATTGGAATTACTGGGAATGGATAATCTAGATAAAAGAAGCCTGGAGTGTGAGGGACGTGATTTTTTTTGTTGCTGTTTAGTCATGTCTGACTCTTTGTAACCCATTTGGGGTTTTCTTGGCAAAGACACTAGAGTGGTTTGCTTCTTCCTTCTCCAGTTCATTTTACAGATAAGGAAGTTGAGGTAAATAGAGTTAAGTGACTTGCCCAGGATCATATAGCTAGTAAGTGCCAAAGGTTGGATTTGAACTCATAAAGAAGAGTCTTCCTGATTCCAAGCCCAGTACTCTTTCCACTGGGCACCTAGCTACCTGAGGGATGTGATGGCTATCTTTAAGGAGTTAAAGGCTTTGTCATGAACTCTGCAGTCTAGAAACACTGATCTTATGGCTGCTCATCACATAAGACACCATATCTCTTGATTCTGGGCATTCACATTGACTCTCCCATGCCCAGAATTCTCTTCTTTCTCACCTTCTTTAGCTTTAATTGGATCCCAGCAAGAACCTCACTTTCTGAAAGAGGTCTTTCCCAGACTCCCTCAGGGCTATTGTCTTCCCTCAGTTTAGGCATCCTGTTTTTATCTATCTAATTTATTCTGTTGATAGCTTGTTTGTGCGAGGTTGTTTGCATATTATCTTTCCTATTTATACTGTAAAGTCCTTGAGGGCAAGGACTGTCTTTTGCTTTTCTTTGTATTCCCAGTGCTTAGCAGGATATCTGACACATAGGAGCCACTTAACAAGTGCATACTAACTGTCTGGCTCACTAGGTGAAACAGGAATTAGGTTTTTATATTTGGTACCAGAGGGTAGAAGTGGATTGATGAGTGGAAATCAATGGGAAGCAGATTTTGATAATTCCCAATGATTAGACCTAAAGTAGGATGGCCTGTTTCATAAGTAATGAATTCCTGATTATTAGAGGACTTGTGGCAGAGAAGGCTCATTGGGAATATTTTACATAGGATTCATAAAGGTTAGAAGAGGAGACATCTAAAAATGTGTTAAAGTCTTTAGTTCTATGACTCCATGACCATTTAGGCTCCAAATGAGGTAAGGTTATTGAATTGTATTGGATCATAGTAAGTGGGAAAATATCACATCTCTTCTTGAATTTTAACATCTTTGGATGCCCAAACCACTGTACTGGAGAGAAGACCCGAGTTCTAGTCTTCATTGTGTCACTGCCTCGTTGCATGAGGTACTCCTTTTTCCAGTTTCAAAATGGGATGTTCTTGCTTGTCTCTTCTTTGCAGTGATTACCTATTCAAGTATGCTGATCTTGTTGGAAATAACCCATACAAATGGAATAAAATATTATTGGTAGGAAGGAACAGGCGATCTACACTTTCCTGTACGGCAGTGGAAGAATCAGAGGAGGAACAAAAGACTGCCAGATGCATGGTTCAGAGAAAATGAACTTCACTGGCTCTGAGCCTGAGAGAGGCTTTATTCAAATCCCACCTTGGAGCCTCTGACACTGACTCCCAATATGACCATGAGTGTTGTGATATGACAAATGACTGGACAAATGAATCTGTTCAGGATCTCAGTTTCCTCATCTGTAAAATGGAAGATTTGGTTTGGATGGACTCAGGTTCATTTCAGTTCTGGAGATAGATTCTGTGGAATTGCTCAGTGTTGTTTGAATAGCTCCATAAGATCTCAGGCTCTCCTAGGGCTGAAGGATTCCATTTAAGGATGGACAATAACTTCAGGGATTTTCTGTAGAATCTGTCCCAACCTCTAACCCACTAAATATTACATCTTTTAAGGAATGAAAGACACATTTCTTCTCCCATAAATAGCTGCTTTAAATGGAATACTTGAAAAGTAGAGTCATTAAAACTGGGTAGAATGGGAGAGCAGACGGGTGACTCAGTGGATTGAAAGCCAGGTCTAGAGATGGGAGGTCCTAGGTTCAAATCTGGGCTCAGACACTTCCTAGATGTGTGACCTTGGACAAGTCACTTAATCCCCATTGTCTAGCCCTTACCACTCTTCTGCCTTGGAGCCAATACACACATCCTAACTATAATTCTGTTTTCTGGGTTTTGTTCTCTCTTTTTCTTCTTTTTTTCTTCCTTGCATAGAGTGACATTCTACAGAAAGATAGCACAAGAGAAAGATGGAAATGATATATTCAGAGAACTTCCATTTTAGTCAACTACAAAGATTGTCAAGACGGCTGTGAGGAATTTGGGAGGCTGAACACTAATTACACATAATTAGAATACTAACTTTACTTAGATTCTCTTTCTTAAAAAAATCACATTTTTATCCCTCAGAATTTCTTGCACATGTGGTTTGGGTTCATCTATTTAATGAAAGGAGAATCAACACATGTGACATTCTACAGGACAGATTCTTAACAATTTTTGTGTCCTGGACCCTTTTTTTCAATCTATAGAAGCCTATGGACCTTCAAGAGAAGAGGATACCATCAGCTGAAATCAAGAATTTAAGCCCAGTGATCTTAAGTATACTTCGCTTTTCTTGGCTCAATTTCCTCATCTGTAAAAGGAAAGGGTTGATCTAAATGACCACCAAGTTTCCTCTAGCTCTGAATCCTAGCATCTTATAATATTCATGCATTGTTCTCTCTGTAGATAACCTACTTTTCTAGGTCTTACTTATTTTAAACTATGAAGTTGAAACCACCATGGTTTTGGTCTTTCCTCCTCCTCTGTCCAACTATACAGCATAAATACTGGTGTTTGTCCTTCATTTTTGAAGAGGACCAATGCCATCACAGGTGATGACTTGCATATGAATCGGATTTAAGTGAGACAGAGTTACGCAAAGTCATTAGTTTCACTCTCTCTTCAGAATCATCCAATGGCCAGTGATGGTCTAGGGAATGGCTTTGGCATCTTCAATGTCTGACCAAATTCTAAGTGCTTCACAATGCCCTCTTCTACCACCTTCAAGACTTTTGGAACAAATTGTTCTCACCCTCCCATTCTACCAGGGGGCATCTTCTCTCCTATTTAGGATTGACATCCCCTTAATTCACTGATGGGATTAAGGTTTGTTGGTTATCCCCAACCAGCTAGCCTGTCCACCAAAATAGTTTTACTGGGTGTGGATTGTGGGGGTGTTGCTGCTTATGCTAAAGTTTCCTGGAGCCACAGGCAAGAGTTGGATGAGAGGTAGACACCAATGGTGGATGAGCAGCCCTGAAAAGGATTCAGCAAACCCTCACACCAGAGGTGCTAGTCTTCCCCAAATGCCCCATGCACCCCCCACACACACTGCATAAATATAAAATGAATATATAAATATAAAAAGAGACATCTGGGTGGCACATTTAGAACACTAGACCTGGAATAAGGAAAATTTGAGTTCAAATCCAGCCTCAGATATTTACTAGTTGTGTTACACTAGGCAAATCCCTTAACCTCAGTTTGCCTCAATTTCCTCATCTATAAAATGAGGATAACAATAGAACCTACCTCCCAGGTTGTTGTAAGGATAAAGTGAGATGAAATTTGTAAAGTGCTTTGCAAAAATTTAAGTACTATAAAAATACTAGTTATTAATAATAACAAATAAATATAAATCTATGCAAAATAAATATAGACAGTTTGAGGAGAGAGGGGGGATTTAGCCAACTTGACACCTTCAAGGGAATAGGGGTGGGAATGTCTTTTCAGTAACTCATCTATTAGATTTAGTTCAGTGATTCCCAAAGTGGGCGCTACTGCCCCTTGGTGGGTGCTGCAGTGATCCAGGGAAGCAGTGATGGCCATGGGTGCATTTATCTTTCCTATTAATTGCTATTAAAATTAAAAAAAATTAATTTCCAGGGGGCTAAATAATATTTTTTCTGGAAAGGGGGCAGTAGGGCCAAAAAAGTTTGGGAACCACTGCTTTAGTTACTGCTTTGGGGGAAGAGGGAACAAGCAATTATTAAGTACCACTGTGCCAAGAATTTTTCAAATATTATCTCAATATTCTTGGGAATGCCTCTGAATCACCAATTGGGCACAAGATTGTATGAGTGTACTGTGGAAGACAGAAACACTAATAAAGCCTAGATACTTATGCTCCCAACAGTTTGTGTGTATTAGAAAGCAATGCCTGAGTATCTCTTTGGATTCAGTTTGTGTTTGTGTCTGAGTGTCTTTATGATCATGTGGGGATGCTCCAGGAATTGGAAAGGTCTCCTCTTGGAAAAAAGATGTTTTGCTTTATTTTCCTAGAAATTTCCATCTCTGAACATATTTTCAATTAAAATCTTGGAATTTCTCCCTCAAAGTTTTGCTACTGAAAACTGATGAGTCTCTGTTTTTCTTTCTTCATTTCTTCCTTCCTTCATTTCTTCCTTCCTTCCTCCCTCCCTCCCTCCCTTTCTTCTTTCCTTCCTCCACCTTTGTTCCTTCCACTCTTCTGCCTTGGAGCCAATACTTAGTGTTGATTCTAAGATAGAAGTTAAGGGTGAAGATATCTCCAAGTATGCTTATGCTGTTTCTTTTTTACGTGTGTGCTTTTGTTTATAATTCACAGAGCAGCTGTAACCCATGAAGGTGACATCTACCATGTTTTTGATAGACAAGAAATAAGTATGAGGTAATTAAGAGTAATGACTAACATATTATTCAAAAACAACATGTACACTCTGCAATACTATGATGTTTCTATTTCAGGGAAACAGTAGAACTCTGCCTTCGAGAACATTTATCTTCATCTCCAACAGTTCTATGTGATCCTTGTACCATTATGCCCTCTTCATTTATGCTGGCAACTTCTTTCATTCTGGAGCTCCTTCTTGGTTATCTTTTCCAGAGTTTTCAGAGGAGTTAGACTTGACTAGAAGGAAAGGGAGACAAGGGATTGTTTGGACTAACTTTGTAGAGCTTTAAAACAGAGGAGTCAAAAACTCTGAGTGGACGCCTTGATACTGTCTGAAACAGATTAAGATAGAACTGGGAAATACCCAAATAAACAAAAATACAATAGAACATAAGTAATATTAATATGTGGTATTCCAACTAAATATGTGCTCAGCAGGGTTCTTTATATGGCTCCCATTTCTAATGGAGTATGACACCATTGCTTTTAAAATATTATTCAATTAAGTTCAACTCAACAAATATTTAAGTGCCTACTATGTGTCAGGTACTATCTTATGTTATATTAAGTACTGAGGATGCAAAGGGGGAAAAAAGAGAGTTCCTGCTCTCAGGGAGTTTACATTCTTTCTACTTGGTTCTGAGAGACAGATATTAGTTTTACAACCTACAGTGTAGATTGTAATGGTGACAAAGAAGAAATTAATACAATGAATTTGAGGATCAGTCAAGGAAGGAGAAAACAAGTGCAGCTTGGTGGCTCATCAGATACAGATCCAGACTCAGAGATGGGAGATCCTGGGTTCAAATTTGACCTCATACACATCCTAGCTGTGTGACCCTTGGAAAGTCATTTAATCCCAGTTGCCTAGCCCTTGCCACTCTTCTGCCTTGGATCTGATACTTAATGTTGAATCTAAGACAGAAGAGTTTCCAAAAGAAGAAAATGGAAAAAAATTCATTAGGTGGGAAAGAGGATGGGTGGAGTATGAAAAAGGGATAGGTGGGGAAGGTGGTGCCAGAGCTGAGCTGTGAGGGATTACAAAAGACAGAGTAAGAAGTCCTTTCATAAGCTATGGATTCAGGGTGCAACAAGAAATGTCAGGTTTGGGAAATAGCTAGTAGTCCAGTTTAGCTTTAGCTTAGTATATGTGAAGGGGCCTGCATAAGAAATAAAACTAGAAAATAGGTTGGAACCAGAATATGCAGGATCTTAAGTGCAAGACCAAGATGTTTATATCTTACTCTAGACTAGAGCAATAGGTTTTTGCTTCTTTTGTGGTCTCCTTTGTCAGTCTGGTGAAAACTATGGAACTCTTCTCAGAATTGTTTGTAAATGTCTAAAATAAAATGCATAGGATTACAAAGGAAATGAATTAAGGTGAAGTAAAGACAAAATTTCATGGACTCCATGAAATCTATCGTTGGTCTCTTTGGACTATCCATGGGTCCCCAGATGAAAAACCTCTTGCCTTGGTTCATCTTTCATTTTTGAAGGGAGAAATTTTCACAATTTAGGGATCAGGGTATGGTATATTAAGCTGTGGTTTATCAGTCCAATATGAACAGGGAAGGCTCTACCATAGATTGGGCATATGTAGTCCATTGGAACATTTAGGATACTACTAGGTCTGTATCCCAAAGAGTAAAGATCTTTGGGAGGGGAGGGATTTTAAAACCAAACAAGAGTTAGAAAAAATTACAAAAATGTAAAATAAATAATTTTGATTATATTAAATTAAAAAGGTTTTGTACAAACAAAACCAATGTAGCCAAAATTAGAAGGGAAGTAACAAATTGGGAAAAAATATTTATAACAAAAAACTCTGACGAAGGTCTAATTCCTCAAATATATAAGGAGCTAAATCAATTGTACAAAAAATCAAGCCATTCCCCAATTGATAAATGGATGAGGGACAAAAATAGACCATTTTAAGATAAATCAAAACTATCAACAAACACATGAAAAAGTGTTCTAAATCTCTTATAATTAGAGAAACGCAAATCAAAACAACTCCGAGGTACCATCTCACACCTAGCAGATTAGCTAACATAATAGCAAAGGAAAGTGGTGAATGTTGGAGGGGATATGGCAAAATTGGGACATTGATGCATTGCTGGTTGAGTTGTGAATTGATCCAACCATTATGTATGGCAATTGGAACTATGCTCAAAGGACTATAAAAGACTGTCTTCCCTTTGATCCAGCTATACCACTGCTGGGTTTATACCCCAAAAAGAGCATAGGGGAAAAGGCTTGTACAAAAATATTTAAATCTGCATTCTTTGTGGTGGCAAAAAATTGGAAAATAAGGGAATGTCCTTCAATTGGGGAATGGCTAAACAAATTGTGGTATCTGTAGATGATGGAATACTATTGTTCTCAAAGGAATAATGAACTGGAGGAATTCCATGTGAACTGGAATGATTTCCAGGAAGTGATTCAGAGTGAAAGGAGCAATACCAGGAGAACATTGTACACAGAGATGGATATACTGTGGCACACTCAAATGTAATGGACTTCTCTACTTACTAGCAGCAATGCAATGATCCAGAGAAAGGCTGAGGGACTTATGAGAAAGAAAACCAGCCACATTCAGAGGAAGAACTATGGGAGTAGAAATAGAAGAAAAACAACTGCTTAAACACATGGGTTGATGGGGATATTATTGGGGATGTAGATGCTAAACAATCACCCTAGTGAAGTGATGAGCAAACTACAGCCCTTGGGCCAGATGCAGCCCCCTGAAATGTTCTATCTGGCTAGGGGATTTCTAATCTGACAAATACAATGAATATGATATAATACAATGAAACTTCAAAAGAGTTGCCTTACAAACAGACTGACAGATGAGCATTTCCTTTCCTTTGGCACCCTCTTTAAAAAGTTTGCCCATCACTGCCTTAGTGCAACTATCAATAACATGGAATTAGGTCTTGATCAATGATACACATAAAACCTAGTGGAATTGTGTGTTGGCTATGGGGTGAGGGTGGGTTTGGGAAAAGGGAAAGAACATGAATCATGTAACCATGGGAAAATACTCTAAATTAAAAAAAAAGAGTAAAGAACATATTTGTCCAAAAATACTTAGAGTAGCTCTTTTTTTTTAGTGGCGAAGTAGAAATTGAAGGGATATCTATCAGTTGGAGAATGGTTGAACAAATTGTGGTACATGTTAGTGATAGAATCCTATTGGGCTATAAGAAACGATAAGCAGGATGATTTCAGAAAAAGCTGGAAAGATCTGCAGGAACTGATGCAGAGCAAAATAAGCAGGACCAGGAGAACATTGTACACAGTAACAGCAATATTATATGATGATCAACTGTGAAAACTTGGCTACTTTAAGCAATGCAATGATCTGGGACAATCCTGAAAGACTTTTGAAGAGGAATGCTATCCCACTCCAGAGGAAAAACTGTAGGAGTAAGATGGATATGGATCAAAGCATACTATCTTTCACATCACTGTATTTGTGATTTTACTTTGGGATTTGGGTTTTGTAGAAGTGTGCTCTTACAACAATGACCAATATGGAAATGTGTTTTGCATGCCAATAAAAATAAAATTTTAAAAAGAATATTTAAGATGGAGATATCTGAATTTACATGGTTTTAAGTAATCCCTGTGCTACTATGATTCTGCTTTGCTCACATAGCACAGAACCTCCTTTGAAATGGACATGCCATGGGTCCTGTAACAGCATCTCTCCCGTCTCATGATCATTCTAAAATTCTTCAGAGACACCTTGGTAATGTCCTTGTATCACTTCTTCTGACCACTGTGTGAGTTCTTGCTTTGTGCAAGTTTTCCATAAAATAGTCTTTTAGCTAAGTGTATGGGGCCAGCCTGTCAGAGCTGTACCCTCTGCAAAAGATTTTGAATCCTAAAGACAATGGGAAGGAATTGATGGGTTTTGAGCAGAGGGAGGTGTGACATAGACAGGCCTGTGTCTTGAGAGAATTATGTTGGGAGTAATGCAAAGGTTGGATTAGAAGAGAAAGAAAGAAAAGATCCCAAAGGCAGGGAAACCAATGAGGAGGCTATCACAACAGTGCAAGAGAGTAGTGATGAGGTCTTGAACTAAACCACTGAGTGTATGAATGGGAAAAGGCAATGGATATGAGGTCTGTGGAAGCAGAAATGACAAGACTGGACAACTGAGTGGATACAAGAGAATGAGGGATAGAAAAGATGAGCCCATGTTTTGCAGACATAAGAACAAGGAGATTGGGACATAAATATAAGACTAAAAGATCCTCCTTATAGATGCCCATATTTTGCCTAAGATATTGTTGCTTGTGTTGTTACTTCTCCCACACCCTCCAACCAATGCCTCTCTAGCCTACACTCTAGTGTGACAGTCAGGAAGATGATAGGAGAGGGTGGTCTTGTGAGTTGACTATAGAGCCATGTGTAGGAATTCTGAGCTAAAGCAAGGAAGATGACTGGGACTCACATGAAGTTATGGTGGTTAGAGCACAGAACTTTTAGTTAGGAAGAACCAAATTAGAATCCCATATCAAACAATAATTTTGTCACCTTGGACAAGTCGTTTAACTTCTGTCTGCCTTGGTTTCCTCATCTGTAACAAGAGATAATAATTGTATCTACCATTCAGGTTGTTATTGTTGTGAGGATCAAAGGAATTAATATACAAGAACTAACTCTTGCAATTCTGTATTTATGTGAAATTCCATATATAAGTTAGAGAAGGTAGGAGGATGAAAATACTTAAATGAGACAATATCTCTGAATCCTCAAAGTAATTATCCTGTCTGCTATAGAGTCATCCAAGTTACTCTGGAAAGGTCAGAAGTGGTAAAAATAGAGTAGTCAGCAAGTGGTTTATTATTCAAAATGGAACCATTACATAAGTTTTATCCCTTTTTTAGTTTTGCAAAATATACATGGAAATATATACGGAAATTTATTTTTGTTGTTAGTTGCTTTCAGGCATTTCTGACTCTTTGTGACCCCATTTGCAATTTTCTGGCAAAGATACTAGAATGGTTTGCCATTTCCTTCTCCGGCTTATTTTACAGATGGGGAAACTGAGGCAAAAAAGTTTTAGTGACTTGCCCAGAGTCACATAACTAAGAATTATTTGAGGTCAGATTTGAACTCAGGAAAATGAAGGTTCTTGACTCCAGGCCTGGCACTCAAACCATTGTGCCATCTAGTTGCCCTAAATGAAAATAGCATGCACAAATATATATATATATATATATATATGTAAATATATGTAACTATAAACACACACACACAAATGTATGTGTGTATATAGCAGAAGTAGGGTTACAAATTAAATGAAAAGCATCAATTAAGAAGACCTGAATTCAAATTCTGCCTCTGACATCTACTATGACCTCAGTAAACCACTAAGCTTCCCTGAATCACAGGAACCCATACTAATGAAGTCAGAGATATTGTGTGCATATTTAAAATATGTTTATTATGCATATATACACATTCATATAATTTATTACATATAAAAATATAACTCCTATTGGCAGAGGGCTGATGGGAAATAGAGGCTCTAGAAGAGCAGTATTGGTGGTTTGCACTCCTTTGAAGTATGAGATGGAGACAAACACATTTATTCTGGTCAGAAGAGCTTCCACAGGTTAGAAACATCACCTCAGAGTCACATGGCTGGTCAAAGGCAATTAGCCCATTTTACTTCCAAGAACAAACTTTCCAAATAGAACCATTTCCCTGGCTTGCCTTTTGGGAGGGGGATAGTTCATAATTATTTTTTAAAAGTAATAAAAGGTGCATATGTAATTTGTTTTGAGTAGCTAGAGCATTCACTTCTCCTTTCAGCTGCTAACGTGTCTGAGTTTCCTATGGTTTGGTTGTTTTAACTTTTTTTTTTTTTTTAATAGCTGGTGTGCAACATGCCTGATGCCAAAATCCTTTCTTCTGGAAAGTTGAGTGCTATGGAGGCTCAGTCTATTTATAACATTCAAAGGAGACCTTCAAGGGCCATCCACAAATCACATCTCGACAGGAATGACACAAGTATAAAGAGCTGTTTATGTACAGTGATTTAACCCAGAATGAGTCCTGGGGGAGGTAGACATGGGTGATGGGAGGTTAGCTTAGCTGGCTTCTTGGCCAGCAATTAATGACAGGCTACACCTGGTGGCTGTTAGAGAGAGAGAGAGAGAGAGAGAGAGAGAGAGAGAGAGAGAGAGAGCCCTA
>NC_058131.1:82695246-82724273 GCF_016433145.1 Gracilinanus agilis
AGGGAGGGAGGGAGGGAGGGAGGAAGGAAGGAAAGAAGAAAGAAAAAGAAAGTCCTTTAATTAGATTCTTATTATATTCAGGTATTGTTCTAAGTTCTGAGGATATAAATACAAACAAACAAAGCAATCCCTACCATCAAAGAGGTTACATGCTAATGGGGAAAAACAACATAAAATGGGGAACTTGAAGAGGAATGGTGGCAAAGATGATGGACATAGCAAAAGCAGTATACTGTAGAGATGGCTAAAAAGTGATATAGAGACTCAGTTCCTGATGAGATATGATGAAATATCTAATAAGAATCCACAGTGGTTACAGGAGCAAAATCCAAGATACTTATTGGGAGAAGAAAGGGGTGACCCTAAAAGTGGATATGGCATGATGTAGAGATGTAGGAGATCATAGATTTAAAGGTGAAAGGGACTTAATGGATCATCTAGTCTCAACCATCTATTTTCTTTTGGATACTTAACTGGCTTACCTATGCTTGTAACTATGAGGCAGGATACTATGTGGATTAAAACAATAGTCTCACTACTGAAAACACAGACATATGGAAATAATTCTACAAAGGAAAAAAAAAGACTGTTTAATGAAATAGAGGACTTCCAAGCATTCCTGATAAAAAGGCCAAAGAGGAATAAAAAACTAAAAATGAAAATGAAAGAATAAAAGAAAGGCAAATACATTTGATCATTTGGAATGGTTTTTAACCATTTAAGCATTAATTCATTTTAATAGAGGAAAAAGAAACAATTGCCCTCCCAGAACCCTTATATCTTTAATGGTCATAAAGTTAAACAACGTAGAGGACCTGACAGTAATTTTCATATGTTTTGATGGATTTAAGAGTTGAAGAAAATTCTAGTGAAAAAAGGAATATATTAGAGTGGGGAGAGGAAGGAAGGAGAGGGAACTTACTATCTCACATATTAGAGGTGCATAAGATGAAAGGAGTAGGGTAGCAAAATGGATTTCCAATGAACTTCACATTCAGATGAAATGAACAAAAGACTAAATATACATATACACAGAGTTTGGAGTAGAAATGTATTACCTTCATTAGAGAAATAATTGGAAAATGAGAAGAGAGGAAATGGAGATTTGAAAAGGATTGCAGAATAAGTGATTTAATTTTTTTCAGTGATCAAAAATATATGTTCTCTCATTCCCACCCTGCTTGAATATACAGAACAAAACAAAACAAAACCTATGTAAAAAATTTGCAGAGTTGAGCAAAATAAATTCCCACATTTGCCATATAAGAAACAACCTTGGAGTTGGAGTTTGTTTTGCTTATAATAAATGCCACCCTGAATCTAAGCTTTCTCTTATTATCCTTGTTCCTTCCTGTTTTCCTGTTGAATAAAACGCATTTTTTGCCTCCAGCTCTACTTATATGTGTAGTCTAAGTTCTGAAGTTTGCTGAAGCCAGCTTATCCTGGTTAGCAAGAACTGCTTGTTAAATATCTAGTGGTTTTTAAACTGAGGTTTCAGTTTAAACCTCAGAAATTAGTAAATGCCACAAATCAGAGCTTGATTAACTGTTTTGTTGATAGTCTAGACTTAAGAATGTGCCAAAAAAAAAAAAAACACGTTAGTAGTGCAAATTAAACTTAAAAGTGTATCCTGCATTTTTAGAGAGCTATTTGTTAAACATTTATCAGAATATTTTTGATTCTACTAAATAGCTGTGTAACCTTGGAAAAGTCACTAGCCTCTGTCTCAGTTTCCTTATTTGTTAAATGGTGATAATAATAGTACCTACCAGGGGCAGTAAGGTGGCTCAGTGGATAGAGAGTCGGGCCTAGAGTCTAGAGGTGCTGGGTTCAGATTTGACCTCAGATACTTCTTAGCTGTGTGATCCTGAGCAAGTCACTTAACCTCCATTGCCTAGCTGACAACTCTTTTTCACCTTAGAACCAATACAAGTATTCAATTTTAAAGCAGAAGGTAATGGTTTAAAAAAAAAAAAAGTACCTACCTCACAGGATTATTGTAAGAATCAAATGAAATAATATATGTAAAGCACATAGTAGGTGCTTAATAAATGTTTATTGATTGATTGACTATTTGTTTCATTGTGTTTTTCAAGGAGCCTATTTCTTAGCTAAAGTTATTGTGCTAAGTTATAAATTTTCCTCTCATTTCTTTCTCTTAAAGTTCTCATTTCTTTTTCTAAAAAGTGCCTTCTGTCTTAGAATTGATATGAATTATCAGTTCCAACTGAACTTGGGTCCAAACTATGTTTTACTTGTAGAATTATCTTCTTCTAGATTTGTCTCTTGTGGACCACTGGGTCCAGAGGGTGAAGACTACAGCTCGCCAGCATCATGGGGTCCATGAGAATCTAATCTCCTTCCCCTCTCTAGGGTATATCAGGTGCTGACAAAAAAGAAATAAAAAGGGTGATGCTTCACATGCTGGGGAATAAACTTCATATATTTATTATTTCAGTGCTTAGCACAGTACCCGGCACATAGGAGGTACTTAATCAATTTTTATTGATTGATCAGTTAACTGATTATATCTTTTGAAGTAAATATTTCCTTGTAAAAGCTAATTCAACTGTTAGTGGCTAAATGAAACTTGGGGGCAGGGGACCACTCCCTACAATTGAGGGAAAGCCATCAGTTGCAACCATTTTCAGAGAGCTTAAACACTCCCAAATCCTCTTAAGAGTACTGAAGAAAGCCAGGGAAGAGGTGAAATCTAACACATCTGGGCTTTAGGTGGTGGGGAAGAGATTGGTCTATGTTAAATATGGATCATATACGAAACAAATATTCACATAGATTTAACATATAGTGATGGCACAAAATCTATGAAGCTTCAGATATACTCAAATGAATAGGGGTAGTAATTATGTCTTTAGATAAGATGATAATAAAATAAATAGGATAATCAGAGCTTAACAGGAAAAGAGTCACACTTGGTAGAGTTATGAATGATCTAGCCATTCTTGATGATTATCTGGAATTATGTCAAAGAAATAATTAAAGTGCATATATCCTTTGAACAATTGAAACCACTACTAGATCCATACTACAAAGAGATCAAAGAGAAAAAGTACTACCATGTAAATTTTTCAAAATAGAACAGCTCTTTTGGTTATAGCAAAGAATCAGAAAACAAGGGTTGACCAAATCTTGGTAAATGAAAGTAATAGAATATTATCATATTCTAAGAAATGATAAAAGAGATAGTTTCAGAGAAATATGGGAAGGCTTATATAAACTGATACCAAACGAAGTGAACAATGAAAAAAAATTGTATTATAGCACCAGCATTGTAAATATAAACAACTTTGAAAGATTTAAGAACTGTGATCAATTCAGTGACCAATCATGATTCCAGAGAAATGACAGTGAAACATGGCAGAGAGGTGATGGGTTCAAAGAACACAATAAAATATACAAAACCAATGTAGAAACTTGTTTCAGTTGACTTTGCATATTTGTTACGAGGGATTTCTGCACCCCCACATCAATTTGGAGGAATAGGAGGGAGAAGAGGGACACGGATAGAGTAGGCAAAGAAAAACAAGGAAAAAGAAAAAGAGATATTAAAAAATTCACAAAAGAGACCTGAAGGAAGACCAGAAAGAATCACTGACAAGCTGGACAGCTTTGAAAGTTACATATTGAATTTGCAAATTCACATTTATTTGTGAATTGAATTTTATATTTTTTTTGTGAATTGAAAATTACACATTTAGAAAGAAAAACAAGCTATACTTACTCAAGAACTCCAGTTTCATATATAGCTTGCCCCTTTTGTTTTCTATAGTGCATATGGAAAAGTCCTTTTATTTGGTGTATGTTAAGTTCGGGATTTAAAAAATTAAGATAGAAAGAAGGAAATAGGCAGAGATATCTGTAGTGTGTATAGAAAGGTTACTATTGGGCAGAAAATTGGCTCATTGGATAGAGCTCCAGCCTGAGAGTGAGTTCAAGGGTTCAGATCTGGCCTCAGATACTTCCTAGCTATGTGACCCTGGGCAAATCACTTACCCCGCATTGCCTAACACTTATCACTCCTTGGCTTTGGAGCTAATATTTAATATTAATTTTAAGATGGAAGTTAAGGGTTTAAAAAAAAGCCCACTAGATTTAGAGTCAAAGAGTCCAAGTTTGAATCCAAGTGCAATTCCTGATTACCTGTGTGGCATTTGCCAAGGGACTTCACCTCTCTGGGCTTCAGGTTCCTATTTTTAAAATGAAGAGGTTTGACAGGATAATGTCTAGAATCTCTTGCAAATTTAAATACTCTGATCCCCAGAATCATCAGATCGTGTCTGGGAATTTGTGGAGGGTTTTTAACAATTCCAAGCAGTTCCCTGATGCTAAAATTCTTCATTTTAACATCAGAACTTCTCTGGCATCTTTCCATAGCTGTAAGTCATGGAAAACCATACTCTCTGAAGAATAAAACTACATGTGGCCCAAAGGACAATCAAAAAATACATATTGTGCATCTGGAGCATATTATCAATGATGGCCTCTATATGAGGCAGCTGATGACTCAGTGGATCAACTGCTGGTCCTGGAATCAGGCAATTCAAAGCTTTCCTCAGGTATTTGATTAGTTGTGTGACCCCGAGCAAGTTACTTAACTTCTGTGCCGCAGTTTCCTCATCCACAAAATGGTACCCATCTCCCAGGGTGGTTTTAAGAATCAAACAAGATGGTATTTATAATGCATTTTACAAACTTTAAAACACTATATAAATGCTATCCATTGTTAGTTATTTGGGTTGTTGTGTGCAGGAAGTAAGATAAAAGATATCATCCAAGAAATGTATGATTGAAGCAGGAAATAAATTGGCTACAAAGTGAAAGTCAAGGATATACATCCCTGGGTAGGTGGACTGGTTAAGGATTGAACAAGTGCCTGCAGAATGCCCAAAGTTCCACGAGAAGACTTTCTTCAACCTTGGACAGATCCTCATTTGGAAATTTTATGGACTGACATGGAAAAGGACCTTCTATGATAAGAAGATTTGGATTGGTTATAATCTGTGCCTCTTGAGGGAAATATCAGATAGCTGAAATTATAGTTATCAGTGTATTCTGAAGAATACGCAGTTCTTGCTTTCTCATCCATGGTGAAGTCAAGAGCAAGCCATTGTTGCTGAAATGACCACCTTTTCAAAGACTGTCCAGGGGTCAGATGGTCTCTGACTCAGCTGTCCTAGCTTCAGAAACCATCGATTCTGCTTTTCCCATGACACTCATACCACAGAAGGGCTTCAACAGACAATTTCTCATTCCAGATCAGTGACAAAGATACAAGTCAAAGGAACCCTGAGCCCTGCTGTTGTGGTCCTTTTGGTGTACATTACCTCACTTGGGGAGAACACATGGCTTTGGGGAGCAGATGACTGATGCCATCATGAATCAATTAGTACATTTTTGTACCCCAGTGTTACTAGGGAACAGTGTGGTGTCCTCAAAAGAGAACCAATCTGTCAGCTTGAATTCTGGCTCTGACGACTTTCTTTTGTGTGTCAGCCTGGACAAGCTCTATGAGCCTCATTTTTCTCTTCTTTAAAATGGAAATAATAATTCTTTTACTACTTACATCATCAAATGTGGCCTCAGATATTTACCAGCTGAGTTACCCTGGGCAAGTTACTTAATCTTTGTTTGCCTCAGTTTCCTCAACTCTAAAATGGGGATAATAACAACATCTAGTATGCTGAACCTGGAGTCAGGCAGACTCATCTTCCTGAGTTTGAATCTGGTCTCAAACATTTATTAGCTGTATAACTCTGGGTAAGTCACTTTACCATCTTTGCCTTAGTTTCTTTATCTGTAAAATGAGCTGGAGAAGGAAATGGCAAACTGCTCCAATATCATTGCTAAGGAAACCCAAAATGGGATCACAAAGAGTCAAACACGACCGAAATAACTGAACAACAAAAAATGAAAGAATTGTATAACCCTTAGAGGAGTATAATTATTAGAATGTGTAATTGAAGCCATCTTCCTTTTTATTTTCATCTATCCATAGGAGTGTGGGGTAGGAGTAAAGTGCATAGGGATCCAGGATAAATATTCTTACAATTGTCAAAGAGTAAGGGAACAACTTGAACCATAAACAGATGAATATAGCTAGTTGGAAAAGAAATTAGTTATCATCTAGACCAGTGATTCCCAAAGTGGGTGCTACCACCCCCTGGTGGGTGCTGCAGTGATCCAGGGAAACAGTGATGGCCACAGGTGCATTTATCTTTCCTATTAATTGCTATTAAAATTTTTAAAAAAATTAATTTCCAGGGGACTAAGTAATATTTTTTCTGGAAAGGGGGTGGTAGGCCAAAAAAGTTTGGGAACCACTGATCTAGACCAATGTCCCCCTCAGTACAGGAATCCCTTCTATAACATTCTAGCCTGGTGGTCATGTAGCCTTTGTGTGAATACTTTCAGGAATAAGGACCTCACTGCCTTTATTTTGAGCTAGCTCTAATTTTTAGTAAAATTCTTCCTTACAATGAACCTAAATTAGCTGAAAATGTTTTTGGATATTTAAAAGAGGGTCATGGGATCTCTAATAACTTTCTTATTCTCTGAGCTAATGGAGGTTGCTGATTAGAAATTTAAAGATTGGCCCTCAAAGGCCAGGCAATGATGCTCTCCTGACCCACAGGGAGTTTTGTGTCTTCTGGGAAGTCCACTTGACAGGCATGAAAAAGAAGTATTGGTCCATGTCCTGGTCCATGGTCCAAGGCCCATGGTCTGTCTTTTGTGGTTGAATGGAAGATGGATTAGAGTGGAGAGAGCTTTGAGGCAGGTAGACCCACCAACAGACTACTGTATTAATCCAGGTATGAGGGGCCAAGGGCCTGCACTGAGTGATGGTGAAATCAGAGGCGAGAAGGGGGCATTGCAAAGGTGAAATTGTCCCTCCAGAATCTCAGTAAGAAGGCAGAATGTGGTTAACTGGCGTCACAGCCAAGGGGAGCTGGAAATATTACAGAAATTCATTTTTCATGTTTCTTCCTAGTAGTTTAGAACAAATTACCAAGAGACAGTTCAACTATCAAAGTTTCAAGTTTTCTCTGGATCCTAAGGTTTCATTCATCTGACCCAGGAAATTTGATCTCTTTCTGAATAGTCCGTTTACTCCAATTCTCTCTTAATGGGGGAGAAAATGCTCTCCTTGAGAAAATGGAATTTGGGACATGTTTTTTTCTGTTTGAGAAAATGGAAGTAAAAAATGAACAGTCAATAGAACCTTTTTTCTTGCCCTGTGTTGACATTACATCACTTTCTGTCAACAGACCTATTGTTTCCTGACTCATCTTCTTATTCTTAATATATCAAAACAGCTTCTGCTGCCATGGGAATTTTTCCTAAGGCTCAGCTTATCCTGTCTGTAGACTCCCAAGCCCAATTCTTCTAACTTCCTGCCACTCTTTTATATTATCTGTCTGCCTTTCCATCCAAGATGGGCCAGGTTGTGCACTGGAGTTATGTTCAATTCTGGGTGCCATAACAGAAGAGGGACATTGGCACACTGGACCAGGTTTACAGAATAATGACAAGGATGGTGAGGTGACAAAATCTCACCATAGAAGGAATGGCTGAAAGGGAAATTTTACCTAGAAAGGAAATGACTTGAGGGAGATTTGGGCATTGCCTTCAAATATTTCACAGACTAAATGGTGGGTCTTATTCTGCATTTCAAAAGAAGGGAAACCAGGATGAATGAAGAGATTTCAGTTCTGTATAACAAATAACCGCAAAAAAAAGAGATATGGCTGAAAACTGAATCTATTCTCTCATAAGGTAATGAATTTGCTCTTACTAGGAGTGAGCAAGCAGAGGAGTAATGCAGAGGACATTAAAAAGTTTGGTGGGGAACTGAGCCTAAAGTCCATTTCAATTACACTCTGTGTTACTATATTTTCCTTTAGATCTAAGCTGACTGGACAGTTATGTATTAATTCTTCTTGTTTTCTTTAGATGATATATGATTATCTATTTGAAGGGTTAAGAGGAAATAGATATTAGGTGGCACACTGGAGTTGGAATCTGATGACCTGAGTTTGAATCCTGCCTTAGACATTTAATAAATACATGATCATAAGCAAGCCACCTATTCCCTTTTTTGTCTTGATTTCTTCATCTGTAAAGTAGGAATGATATTAATACTTATCTCATAGGGTTGTTGTCAGGCTCACATGAGATAATATATATAAAGGACTTTGTAAATCTTAGAAGGCTATCAGTGTCAGTTGTCATTATGAGAAATGTTTGTGGTATTCAAATTCAGTCTCAGATACCTGTCTCTGTGCCTCAGTTTGCTCATCTGTAATATGAAGGTATTAGTACCTACCTTATAGGGTAGGATATATGGGAATATGCAGGGAAGACTAGCACCCATGGAGTGTGAACTCTCTGGGCTTCTTTTCAGGGCTCCTCATTCATCTTTAGTATCTATTGATCACCTAACTCTCACCTGTAGCTCCAAGATGCTGTTGCATAAGGTGCAGTCATATCCCAATAAAACAATCTTGGAAGATGGGCTAAACCAGGTTGTGAATAACTGGCCAGCCAAAAGCCCATTGGTAAGTCAGGAGGGTGTCTACTCCCAGCTTGTCAAGACTTCCCCAGTAGAATGGGCAAGTGAGAATAATTTATTCCAATAGCCACAAAGGGAGATGAAGCAGACATTGTGAAGCTCTCAGAGTTTGGTCAGACATCAAAGAAGACACTAAGATCATCCGCGACATCTTGAGCCATTTCCAGTGCTTCTGATTTTTGTCCTGCCACTGTGGAACAGAGAGTGAGTTTGATGACTTTGCAACTCTGCCTCACTTAAATCCAACTCACCTACAAGTCAAGGCATTACCCCCTGATGTCATGGATCCTCTGTGAAAATGAAGGACAGACAGCAACAACAACTTACAGGGTTGTCGTCAGAATCAAATGAGATAATATTACTCTGCCAATCTGGACCAAACAACAGATAATTTGGATTTTCAACATAAGCCAACCTCTTGGAGCTGGTGCTTCCCTAGAAAGGAACATTTACATCCAGCAACTTAAAAAAGGGTTTCTGAGTGTCAGTTTTTGAAAATATATTTTACAATTTTATAGGTCTGGCTTTTGAATGAACTTTTCTTCTCCACGTTAAGAAAAACACTACCAACCACTCACCATCACACATTCTTGCAATGGATAATGATTGTTTATTGTGGGGCTTTTCCCACTGATATATGTTTAA
Organism: Gracilinanus agilis; assembly: GCF_016433145.1. Classification (NCBI taxonomy): domain Eukaryota; kingdom Metazoa; phylum Chordata; class Mammalia; order Didelphimorphia; family Didelphidae; genus Gracilinanus; species Gracilinanus agilis. The sequence goes on from NC_058131.1 coordinate 82,704,482, forward strand.
CTGATGACAGTATGATTTAAGTCACATTCAACAGATTTTACGTGCTTTTCTAGGCCTTATCTACTCTGTGATTAGTAGCAAGTGATCTGTTTGAAAAACTAGAAGAATTTTCCCTCGTTTTTGAGAATAAATCATTGCCCTTCTTAATTGGCATTTATGTGGGGAACATTGTTAACTTGGTTTTTGAGAAGCAGTATAAAATACAAACTCTACTGTTTTGGCATTTAAAGCCCTTCAGAATCTGTCTCCAGTTTTTCTTTTCAGGCCTGCCACACATTATTGGTATTTATGCACTTTCACATACCAAGTGAACTGACTTGTTTCTCCAAACTAGACATTCCATATCCTGACTTCTGGCCCTGTGCCCTACACTCCCTACTCACCTCTGCCTCTTCGAAGCTTTAACTTCTATCAAGATTTAACTTAAATGCTGCCTCTGATCCTCCCAATTCCTCCTGCCCTCCACACTAAATTACTTTGTATATTATTATGGATTTACATTTTTATATGTTGCCCCTCTATCTTGCCAGTTTTCCAGATGCTCAAATGTCTTCAAACCAGACACACTGACCTCCTAGCCATTCCATGAACAAGACCCTCTATCTCTGGACTCCTGGCATTTTCTTTAGCTGCCCTCCATCCCTCATTTCCACCTACTGGTTTCACTGGTTTCCTTCAAATGCCAGCTAAAATCCTACCTTCTATAGGAAGCCTTTCTCAATCCCTCTTAATTGTAGTGCCTTCCCTCGATTGATTACTTCTCATTTATTTTGTGTATAGCATATATGAACATAAGTGTTGTTTTCCCATTAAATGGTGAGATTCCTTGAGGTCAGGGACTGTCTTTCATCTTTCTTTGATTCACCAGTAGTTGACCATAGTTTATTGCACATAGTAGGTGCTTAGGAAATATTTACCTACTAACTGACCCCAAACAAAGTAAGCTCACTAGGGCCAGGGACTGCTTTTCTTTGTATTCCTAGTATTTAGTACAGTGTTTGACATAGAAGATCTTTAAGATGCCTGTTAAAATGCTGAAGTACCACCACACACCTATCAGATTGGCCAATATAGCAATAAAGGAAAATGGTACATGTTGGAGGGGAAGTGGCAAAATTGGGACACCAATGCATTGTTGGTGGAGTTGTGAACTGATCCAACAATTCTAGAGGGCAATTTGGTACTATATCCAAAGGGCTATAAAACTGTGAATACTCGTTGATCTGGTAATGCCACTATTGGATCTGTGTCCCAAAGAGATAATTTAAAAGGGAAAAAGACCTACTTGTACAAAAATATTTATAGTTGCTCTTTTTGTGGTAGCAAAGAATTGGAAACTGAGGGGATATCCATTAACTGGGGAACAGCTGAACAAATTGTGGTACATGTTGGTAATGGAATTCTATTGTGCTATAAGAAATGATAAGCAAGATGATTTCAGAAAAAGCTGAAAAGATCTGGTGGAACTGATGCAGAGTGAAATAAGCAGAACTGGGAGAACATTGTACATAATAACAGCAATATTGGATGATGATTATCTGTGAAAACTCTGCAATGCAATGATATGGGAAAATCCTGAAAGACTTAGGATAGGGAATATTATCCATGTCCAGAGAAAGAACTATTGTTCATCTTTCACATCAGTCTATTTATGGTTTTATTTTGAAGTTTTGATTATGTATGAATGTGCTCTTACAACAATGACAAATATGGAAGTATGTTTTGTGGCAATAAAAAATGAAAAAATATGCCTGTTAAATGTTAAACGAATAATTCTCCTTTTCCCTAATGCTTTGACTTTTTATATACATACACCTTTACCTTCTGTTTTAGACTCAATACTAAGTATCAGTTCTAAGGCAGAAGAGTGGCAAGAGCTAGGCAATTGGGGTTAAGTGATTTATCCAGGGTCACACAATTAAGAAGTGTCTGAGGTCAGATTTGAACCCAGGATCTTCTGTCTCTAGGTCTGTATCTCTATCCAGTGAGCCATCTAACTTCCCCAAAATGTCTGCTAAATTTTGAATGAATATCTCCTCTTTCCCTTAATGTCTTGACTTCTATTCTGATTTTGTTGCTCAGATTGTCTTGATTCTAGAAATAGAGAGAAAATGTATATTTTATCTCATGCATATCTGTTCCATGTGCAAGATTTAAATGATTTTCATAGTTTTTAAAAGTGCCATTTTTCTCCCCTTAGCAGTGTAGAATCACCCTGAGTGAGCTTCCTTACAACATTTGGCTTTACTGAAAATAAACTGCTGCCCAAACATCCAGGAGGCAGGATTTAGCTAAATGAAGACCAGACTCTTAAACACAAATTAAGGAAATTAATCTTTTGAGCCTGCAAAAGTAGATGAGGAATTTCTAGCTCACAGTGATTGGGGAAAAAATGTAGGACAAAATGAGATTTCTTTCCACTGGTGTTTACTTTCCATTCCAAGAGCTACAGAGAGGAAAGGGGTCAGAAGTAGACACATTACTGAGTGAGGTCATAGGAATATAAATATAGAACTGGAAGGAATGGACCTTAGAGATCATCTAGCCCAGACTCTTTATTTTACAGAAGAGGACAATGAGGTCAAGAAAGATAAAATGATGTAACTAAGATAGTGCAGGCAATAAGTAGCATAAATAGGATTCACAATATTCTAGTGAACTCATCTTCACTGGGTACTTGTGAGGACCCAAGGATATAATGAATGTGTAGAATATTCAGCCAATGTAGGTTTTAAGGAGACAAGGATTTGTCTAAATGTGGCTGGTAAGATCTGATTTCTCCAGCTATATGTCTACATGTTGGCCATTGGGTAAAGGTCTCGCATGTAGAGTACCTTGAGGTAAATTGAAGTTTATGGCTAGTCTCTAAAATATATGATTTGTTCATAACTTCTCCCCTCTTTTTAGCTATTGTACCCCCATCACTGTACATGCAAAAGAAGGCTTCACAGGAACAAATGGCAGTTATTTTTCCTTTGTTTCATGGTTTATTACGACCAAAGGATTGATCGCCAAGTGATCAGTTTACTTAGAGGTGCTCATGCTTTCTAGTCCTCAGAAAGCAGACTTATTCTGGGACCATCTGGAAAATCTTTTAAGCATGGTAGAAACTTCCAGAGTGTATACTCCATAGATCTAGCCTTTGAGAACCAAGAAACCTCCATGTCATTAGGAGGTATTGGAGTAGGACTTTATGGAGGTACTCATATTGGAATAAATCTAACACTTAAAAAGGATAACAAAATTGTCTGAAAGTGGATTCACTGAATTATTTTTTTTTACTAGAGAATTATTGAGGCAGATAGGTGGCACAGGAAATCAAGTGCTGGACCCAGAGTCAGGAAGACTCTTCTTCCAGAGTTCAAATTTGGCCTTTAGACACTTACTAGCTGTTTCACCCTTTTTCTCTTCAGAGATAAAGCATTTATAAACAATGTAGAAACATACAAGGATGGCTCTGATAAGTGGGTTTCTCTCTCTGTCTCTGTGTCTCTGTCTCTGTGTCTCTGTCTCTGTCTCTGTCTCTGTCTCTGTGTCTGTCTCTCTGTGTCTCTGTCTCTGTCTCTGTCTCTGTCTCTGTGTCTGTCTCTCTGTGTCTCTGTCTCTGTCTCTGTCTCTGTCTCTGTCTCTGTCTCTGTCTCTGTCTCTGTCTCTCTCTCTCTCTCTCTCTCTCTCTTTCTCTCTCCATGTCCCATTCAAATGGACCCAATACCGCAGGGGACTGAGTCCAGTCCAAACTCTCCTTCTCGCTAGCCTTCTTTGTTTTGGGTTCCATAAAGTACACAAATATCCTACAACTCCTTGGGGTTACTTGTCTTCCAAGGCCTAAAATTGGGGAAAACCTCTGAGGGCAAGACTTTGGCCAAAATGGGAAAGTATTGGTTTGGGGGTCAAAGAGTAACTAAGGAAGGAAAGGAGAGGGACAATATTCCAAGGAAAACTCTTTCCCTCCTCTTTTTTAAACCATATGGGGAATGTTTGATTCCTTGGAGACCACAGCTTTATCACTTATTCCTGTTTACCTTATTTTCCTCAACTATAAAATGAGCTGGAGAAGGAAATGGCAAACCACTCTAGTATCTCTGCCAAGAAGACTCCAAATGGGATCATGAGGAGTTAGACACAATTGAAAAATGCCTGACAACAATAGGGAATTATACCTGGAGCTTCCCTTTCAACCCTCCACTAACCATTCCTTTTCCTTCATTAAACAGATTTTCAAGATTCTGACAGGACAACCAGGGGATTCCATTATCTCAATGTATATTGATGATAGACACTGGTTCAAATGGATTTTTTTGTTTTTGTATTTTGAAGTTAGAGATTTATTTCTGTGATCATTCTGTTTCATATCATTAGTTTTAGACTTTCCTTTTTAGCATGAATAATAGAGAACTAATAATATAGATATTTATAATATATCTCATAATTCTTATCACAATTAGAAATGTTTTTAGTAGAAAAAGTATACTTTAAAAAATTGTTTAAAGTGGATCTTCAATCCAGGTCCCTGACCCAGACAATTAATTATAAGTTGGTAGAAACCTATCCAGCATGTTGAATAGATCCTTGTGTGGAGAACACATTGGAAGACATATTTGTGATTCCTATGACTAAAGAGTATGCCTCCGTCTAAGTGATCATACCTTCATTTAAGTATAAAAACATTTTTCAGAGTCATTTTGAAGAAAATGGCAGCTAGGTGCTCAGCTGATAGAGTATTAGAGTTGGAATCTTGAATTCAAATCCTATCTCATATACTTAATAGTTGTATTATTATAGAGTAAATCTAATTTCTCAGCTTCAATTTTCACATCTAAAAACGTAGATGATAAAAACACTTACCCAACAAAGTTATTTTGAGGATCATATTAGATTATATATTTAAAGCTCATTAAAATGTTACATAAATTCTAGTTACTACTACTATTACTACCAGTACTACTATTATCATTACTACTACTATTTACTATTATTACTACTACTCTCATTATTACTACCACTACTATTAACATTATTACCACTACTTATTTGTTACTTGATTTATTTATTACTATTACTATTACTACTACCACTACTATTCCTGCTGCTACTATAACTACTATGATCATTACTACTACTCCCACTTGTTAGATAAAAATTAAATTTCTATATAGAGATGCCAAGCTGTGATTTGTTGCGTGTGTGTGTGTTTGTGTGCATGCATGTACGTATCTGTGTTATGGGAAAAAGCTAACCAGGCCACAAGAATTTTAAGTCTGCTCCAACCAACCTGCTCTTTGTCATATGCATGAAACAGAGGAATATCATAAGAGGATTTTAAAAGCAATTCCCTTATCATGCTTTCATTAAACTTCTTTTCCATTTAAAACAGAGCTCTGGGGATACTTATCCACTCAATGGGTGAGAAAGTGAAAATTAAAATGTGTTTCTCACCATAAGTCAACCAAAAATTGGACTGAGAGACACAGAAGAAATAGTATAGGAGAGGAATTTAGACATAAGACCAGATAGTCTGACTATCTGCTGTTTTCTGTAAACATCATGGCAGAGAGGAAGAACTCATGTACATTGAAAGAAAGTAGCATAAGTTATTGGCTGGAGGAACTGACCAAGAAGAGCTCTGACCCTTCCCTGAAGGAAAGAGGCTTACTAAGCATAGCATCCTTTAGGTAATGAAGGAGGTAAATGAAACAGCTGGATGTCTTGTAGGAAAAGTACGTCTTAGGGATATTGTAGGAGGGTGCTTTCTGTACATGGTGGACTAGACAATCTCTTATGTCTCTTCTAAATATAAGATTCTGTAGACCTATTAAACAACCTACACACACGTCAAAGGTATATTTAATTTGTATCTTCCAAATGCTGGGTATTCATCCTGTCAAAGTGCTGAAGTACTACTATAGGCTCTGTGTAAATAACAGAAGGAAAATGTAGCTTCTGAGTCACCTTATCCTGGATCGTTGCCCAAAAGTCTAACTGTTGACTATATATTAGCAGAGTTAGTGGTGGTGAATGAGGAAGCAGAGGAGAAAGAGAAAGGAAATTAAAAAAAAAATCTACACACAGAGAAAGCTCTCTAAGAAGAGGAATTGTTTAGCCAGTAAAATTTTATATAATCATAAACTCACTTCTAAATAAAATATCCAAGTAATAAAAACACATGACAATAATAATAAAAGTAGTATCTCATTTTTGTAATCCCTTAAGTCTCACACACTAAATTGATTTAAATAAAGACAAAAAGAAACTTCCCTACAAGAAATTATTATTCTAGAGATAATTAAAAATGCTAGGAAAATATTTGTCATATCTTGGGTAACAGTCCTTTACATCATTAGGAAGAGAGGAAAAGAATGAAATAATAAACAGGAAAGGAAGCTAATAGAAGGAGATTTTGTGATTAAGATATGTGGAGAAATAGACAATTGTATATTTATAAGAGGATGAGCTAACGGGTTAGGAGGAAGAGATAATGGCTGACCTCTTTTATTAAAAACAGTCACATTGGGGGCAGCTAGGTGGTTCAGGGTACTGAGAGCCAGGCTCAGAAACAAAAGGTCCTGGGTTCAAATATAGTCTCAGACACTTCTTAGCTGTGTGACCCTGGACAAATCCCTTAACCCCCATTGCCTAGTCCTTACCTCTTCTGCCTTGGAATCAATACACAGTATTGATTATAAGATAGGGGGGAAAAGGGTTAAAAAAAAGAAACAGTTATCACATTAAATAAATCACATTACTTAGAAGAAGAGGCATAGCTTAACTGTTGACTTTTGGGGGGTTGGAGTGGGGTCCATATCTGTGATTTCATGTATGCAAAGAGCTGGCCAATGATAAAACTCCCTCTACCAATACAAATCCAAACTCTTTGGCAACTAATGGGCTTAGCCTGAAATATGGAGAGGGTAAGTTTCTAATCCAGAGTCATACGGCCAGTATATGTTGGGGCAGAACTCAAACCCAAGTTGTCTTGATTCTGTGACAAATCCTCTATCAAAATGCTAAAAGGTGCACGAGGCTAGGAAGTAGAAAGGCATGGCTTTGGCATGGATTGACATTTCCAAGCTGGGTAACTATGAACTTAATCATTCGCAATCTCTGAGTCTCCTTTCCTGTGCTATAAAAGAGGGGAAATAATACTCATAATAGCTTTTTCACAGAGTTATTGTAAAGAGTTACCTCAATGGCAGCTATCACTGTGACTACTATGTGACTTTGGAGGGGATGAATGTTTAGAAATGAGAAAACTGGAGGCATTGAGACTTGAGAAAGGGAAACTTGGGGAAAGAGAAAATATGAGACCTGTTTTCAAATGCTGGTTCCACTGAATTTATTTGTGTGACTTTGGGCAAGTCATCTAATCTCTCTTGGCCTCAATTTCCTCATCTGCAAAATGAGAGCATTGGACTGGATCTTCTGTAATGTCTGGTTCTAAGCTCTAAGTACAAAGACCTTATCACGTAATTCAAGTCACTAAATATTTGTGAAATGTAGGTAGCTTATAGGAGAGATATAAAAAGTTTCAATCAGACATAGTCGCTACCCTCAATGATGCTTAAAGTCTAGGAGGATGTTATAACAGATGAATAACTATAATGCAAAATAATAAATGATAAGGATCTGAGAAAGTTGAAAAGAAAAATGTTTCATAAAACCTCCAGAAGAAATTGCCATTACCAAAAGGATTAAAGGAAGATTTATGACAGAGGTGAGAGGAAAGGGAGAAGCATTTATTTATTAAGTGCCTACTGTGTGCCAGGAACTATGCTAAATACTTTATCAATACTGTCTCATGTGATAATGGAAGAGGTTGATGTTGGCCTTCAAAATAGAAGTGAGAATACAGGTATGAGGAAAAGAATGAGAAAAGTAATGAAAGTTCCTAATGTATCTAGGGATTAGAGTGATCCATGTCAGCGGGAACACAGGGTATATTCAAGGGAATAATATGAGATCAGACTAGAAGAGTAGGATGACATCAGCTTATGGAGAGCCTGGAACACTAGGCTAAAGAGTGCAAGTTATTCAGAAATAGGAGGTTAATTTGCATAATAGTTTAGCTATTGATTCATTTATTTATTTTGCTTTAAAAGATATATTTTATTTGTTATTGCTGTAGAAAAACTTGTTCTACCCTATTCCTTTCTCTCAATTGCCTCTAATTTCTTTTATTTCCTATTTCCCCAAATCTAGATCCATCTTTGTTGAATCAAATTAACTGAGTATAGAAAAAAGCAAAAAAAAATATTCCCAAACCTTTAAATTTGGTTCCATTTAGATGACCCAGGCTTAATGACAGGTCTTTTGGTAAAAATTTGTTCTGGTAATACACAATGACTTTTTCTACTACTTCACATGAGTCATAAGCTAGAAAGAAATCTAATCAGGAGAGGCATCTGGATTCCAGAAAGACCTTACCCTTTTCTTCCACTTCTCCAGATGGCCTGAGTCTCGAAAGTTTGTGTGGAGTGTCCCAGGTGACTCATTCTCTCCTTCCAGAAGAGGCTCCCCAAACTCATCTGGCTTCCAGGCCTTTTAGCTCAAGATTGCTGCATGGCAAAAAAATATTTCTGGCAGGACCCAGGCTGGGACCAGGAGCCTCATCAAGTGTGTGACATATGAGGGGTCGCTTTCTGGGGAATCACTCCCCTGGGCTCAGGGGACTCTGGAAGTGACAAGTTGAATTATGAATGTACAACAATAGCCAAACAGTTCTTAAATCTCTGATGTTGTGGAGTTTCTTCAATCACAATGGAGGCCACCAGATCTCTTCTCAGACCTGAGTGAGATCTTATTTTCCTGAACATCTAGAGCTTATGGAATCTATGCCAGAAAATATATCCCAATTGCAAAGTTTTATATATAATTTAGATTGTCTTGTCTCTCTAGCTTACTTTCAGTTCTTTGAAGGAAAAGACCATTTCTTTTTGTGCACATGCCATTTATGCATTTTTTTTGTGCAGTTGTGTTCAACTCTTCATGACCGTGTATGGACATTTCTTGGCAAAGATACTAGACTGGTTTGCCATTTTCTTCTCCAGAAGCTAAAGCAAACAGAGGTTAAGTAACTTGACCAGTCACTTAATTAGTAAGTGCATGAGCCCTGATTTGAACTCAGGTCTTCCTTACTCCAGAACCAGCACTCTTTCCACTGAGCCATCTAGCTGCCTCATTTGTACATATGATATTGTTATAGATAATTATGATCAGTGGATCATAGCTAGTTCAGTTCCCTCATTTGTCAGATAAGGAAACTGAGAACCCAAGAAGTTCAGTGATAGTCCATGTAGACAGTAAGTGATTTACAGAAGATTCTAACTAGCCCCTTTGCTTTCAGTTCTACCAGACTTTCCAGAATATCATCAACTTCTTCCAGCTAAGGACATAATTCTTGGAATGGACAGCACCTACCAAGGGCATTCTATAATCCTCATGAACTTACATATCTCCATTCTTTGGCAGACAGATAATTGGCCTTCATGGATTCAGAGATATTAATTGTAGATGTGAGAAAATCACATTAATAGCTATCTGATTAATTTGACTTCATTTAGAATCTGTGGCTAGGATGCAAGCCATAACCAGACTCAGAGACTGACCTGCTACTATAGCATGTATGAGAGTGTCAGAATTGTATTAGAGTTGTATCATTGTATCAGAGTTTCTCTTATAACTTGAAGGGCTTAGATACTTTGGGAGGATTGAAAAAATAATCTCTTATAGCTCAAAACTCTCCCAGGAAACCTGGAGCAACACATGGATGGCACTGCAATATACTGAGGACAATTCCTTGCCTATAGGCATGTGATTCACAATATAACAGAATCAAATTTTATTGAAGGGAAGAAAACAAAGATGAAACCTTCAGTGGAAAAATTGTTGGTCCATAGAATGTATGTATACCTCCCAGAGTCAGATACAGTACTATGGAGGAGAACTCCTCTTTTGGGGATGCAGTTCTACAAACATTGTCTGGAACTGTGGCTCTCTGATAGTGGAAGGGAAAGGGGTATTAATAGAGATTGGATGGTTTTTCTCTGTCTCTATCTCTCTGTTTCTTTCTCTTTACTTGATGATTTATTACGGTTCTGAACAATTTACATGTTCTACAAGTAAACTTGGGTTCATATTCTACTTCTGATGTTTATTTGTTGTGATTATGGTCAAATCACTTACTCTCTCTCAGTCTCAGTTTCCTCACCTGTAAAATAGACATACTTCTATCCCTAGTACTTAGCACACAGGGCCATGGTGGGGTTCAGATGAGATAATGTATATAAACTGCTATGTGCACTTGGAATTGCTCTATGAATCAGCTTGATATTAGTCCTCCAGTCCCTCTATAACCCTTTCTCCACTGTTTGATAATGATAAAGAATCTTGTCCTCACGAATGATTCTCTCCTCTCATTGCCAGGCCCAACCACATTCATGCAAATATTTTTGGAGTTGACACTTCATTTTCTCCAGATGCTTCAAAGGGGATGGAGCCAAATACCTCAATACCGGTTATATTATTATAATCAATCCAGATCTCTTTTTTGGGGGGTCATTATATAATTATAAGCCCATTAATCAACACATGCATTTCTCATATGTGCTTGGTTTTACACCCAGTAGCTTCAAGCAATTTCCTGTATTTACCATGCCTCATGGGTGCCAGAGACATACTTCCTTGAGGCAGTTTGGATTTGACCAAACCCTGCCTGCAGAGTCTGCCTGAGAGCTCCATGAAAAGATTCTTCTATCTTACTACCCAGTTTCCATGTTACCAGTGGATGTTTTTGGCAGAAACAATCATCTGTCTTTCATTTTGGGGCAGATGATACCCAAATGCGCCTTTGTCCAAACTATTGGCCTTGGTTGTTTATAAAACACCTCAAACTTGTCACAGAAGTTGAGGAAACTCAGTCCAAGTGGAAGAGGTCTCATTGACTGAATACAGGCTCTTGTTCAAAGAAACCCCTGATTTGACATTTCATTCACACAACACTTTCCATTGCCCTCCAACAACTAATGGAAAGTAAGGAGTCATCCTGCCGTCCATGAGCACTGATACTCCTATCAAGGGACTTAGCTTGCCTGTTACTAGAATGTCTGTAATCATTTATATATGATTGCCAAGCTTGTGTGTTATTGAAGGATCATAGGCTTGGTTTCACATTTCTTCAATGCCCTGGTAATCACAATAATAGGAAATTACAGAAAGGTCACTCCTAAATCTGAACTAATTGATTTGTACAGATTTTATAAGGAAGCCGTAGAATATGATAGAAACAGCCAGTTTGTAGACTGAAGACTGCAAAAATTTAGCACTTACCAAACACCTAGAAAGGCAAAATCCAGTGGCCAGAATTATGCATAGAAGATTGGTGTTCTTCATAAACTAGTATATGAGAAATCCCTACATTGCAAATAAAAATATTAAAATGCATTTGAGGATTTAACAAATTAACTCTATTGGAACTGGAACAGTATGATGGTTAATTATTAACTGTAATTACCTGAATATAACATTTGACTCACAAAAATTTAAGAACAGTGTTGTTGATTTCCCTAAACTCTTACTTTCTGTCTTGGAATCAACACTGAGTATCAATTCCAGGGCAAAAGAGTAGTAAGAGCTAGGCAATTAGGATTAAGTGACTTGCCCAAGGTCACACAGCTAGGAAGTAACTGAAATCACATTTGATCCCAGGACCTTCCATCTCTAGGCCTGACTTCAATCCACTGAGCCACCTAGCATTCCTAGAATAGTGGGTTTTTTTTAAACAACTGTTGCCAAATCTAAAACTTCATAACTTCTCTACTATTTATAATAAAAGTTGAAAATATAATGTGACTCAGTGTAAGAAATCAAACCATGTGAATGGAATGAAAATAGTATTTTGTCCTCATCATTCTGTTGACTATTATAGTTGTCCTGAAGCTACTTTGACTGAATCTAAAGATATATATCCCTACACTTTTGTTCAACTACAAACAAACAAAACCATCATTTTATCCACCTGCTCATTAGTCTTCTAAAGATTATAGATAACAGAACAACAATAAGCTGGTGATTTGTCATAGGAACATTTCAACGTCAACTACTATTAAAGCAGAAAATAATAAGAAATCATATTTATAGTGATTTATCCTAGGGCAACTTAACATGAGAAGGATGAAATGATGATGATGATGATGATGATGATGATAATGATGATGATGATGATGATGATGATGATGATAATGATGATGATGATGATGATAACCCTTCAAATCCAACCCATTTTTCATGTTGGGAGTAGAGTTTAGGGAATAGGGGGAGTGTGAGGCAGTGAAGGGAAGGTAGATAGAAAGATAGGAGGAAGGATGGATGGGAGAAAGGAGAGAGGAAGGTAGAGGAAGGGAAAGGAACGTAGTGGTCCCCAGCCCTGGCAGGGGGAATTGACCAGAGCCCTTTGGGGCTCAAATAAAAGATCAGAGAGAAACTTTGAGTTTAGAATAGCTAAGTTTTATTTAAATTAGAAAAGGGAAGGTGTAGGGAAAACTAGGAGGTAGATAGAAGGGGAGAAAGGCGCCAAGAAAGAGCTCTGTAGGGTTCAGTATAGAGAGCATCAGTCAGCCTCCAGGCTCGAGAGAGAGAAAAGGCCCCCAAAACTTCTCTCTTATACTTTCTCCAACACCTCCCCCAAAAGAAGTGGGAGGTGTCAGAGGAAGTTGTAGCAGGGAGTCCTGGGAGACATAGTAATTCTAAATGATACAGGAGTAAGGGGTTAGGAGGCAGGAAATGGAAAAATAAAAGAATGGGAGCTAGTGTTATATATGACAGGGACTTCACTTACCTGAAACTATCATGTTAGCTACAAGGATCTTGTAGAAATCCTGAAGTTCTTGGACTTGGACAGTGATACCACTGATCAGGTTAGCACTTGGGTCAGCACTATGCCATTGCTCCTAAGAATCACAGAAATGGATGGGCTATCATAAAATGGCAGGCTGTTCTGATGATCAATTTGACCTAGAGGATCAAGGAATACATTATTCTGCTTTATGTTTTGTTATTGCAAGAAGGTAAGAGAAGCTCAAACAAATAGGAATAGTCACTATCTCACCTACTAGAAAGGTGGGCAAATCACTAGTATGTGTGAAATAGACAGGAGACATGAATACTTTCATTATGTGCCAACATTATATAATTGAAAAGCAGAAACCTATCACATCAACAATGAGCAAGAGTTTTATAAATGATTTTTTTTGTAAATAGTACCCTTAGCTCCAAGTTACATTAAAAAATGTATTGCATACTTATAGAGGGAAATATTGAGAAATAATTTAATCCTCAACCTAGATTATATTAAAGAAGAGATGAAATTGAGGATTTACTAAACTATGAAGACTGAAAAGTTGAAGAATCCTAAGGTCACTGGAAATCTTGCTATAATACCAAATCTAAAAATCATTCCTAAAGATGAAAGAGATGGGGGAAAATACCAATATCTCAAGTGATCTTGAAAGGGAGATAGGTTATATTTAGGCTAGAATTTTGAAAAACTCTTTCTAAGTTCAAAGACATGAATCCAACCAACAACCCATCATCATCATCACTCTCGTCATTTCATCCTTCTCATCTTTGCATTAGATAGAACTCAGAAATTGTCCCAGAAAAAAGTCACTATAAATATTAATTCTCATTATTTTCAACTTTAATAGAAGCTGAAATGGAAATGGTACTATAACAAATCATATATCAAAAGAGAGGATTTCAAACAAGTCACTGTTTCCTGTGACCATCATGAATGAATTTATTCTCCCACAGCATTTGACAGAAAGTATAAAAACGTTTTAGAACTTGCCCACAATCATCTATATGGTCGCCAGTTTCATGCTTAACATCATGGGAGCAAAAGTAGAATGAACAATGCAATGAATTCCATAAGGATGAAAGGTCAAAACTTGAGAAAACAACTGGAAAAAATTATTAAAGATCTGTGGGAAGGCATGGCCAGTGTGTGCAGTAGAAAACTTCAAAGCCATATAACTGCCAGCGCTTCAACGGACATTGTCTAACATTACATTGGTATTCATTTCTTTACGTGTGTTCTTCCATTAAGCTTTGATTTCAGGTTGAGCATAAATCTCTTAATGTATTCAGCCTTTGCTTTCTCCCTGATAGCTTTCTGCTTAACATAAGAGATAAAAGTCTTTATAAATATCACTACTGTCCATTATTTTGTCTTAACCTCTAGATTCAAGCTTAGAATCATTAGTCTCAATCTTTCCTTGGAAAATGTCAAAAAATTTATACTTGTTGAATCCAAATGACATTTTGATATTGTTGTGGTAATATTTTAAAATTTAAATGTAGATATTTAAATTTTATTTCATTTTTCCCCAGTTACATGTCAAAACAATTTCCCACATTTTTCAAAGAATATTGAGTCTTGATGTCTCTCCCTCTTAGCCTCCCTACTCCTACTTCCATCCACCCCAAAACCCCAGTTGACATGGAAAGCAATCTGAAATAGATTTTACAAGTGCAATCTTGTAAAACATTCCCCCGTATTAATCCTTTTGTGGAAAGCAACTCGAACAATAAAAATTAAGAAAGAAAGTAAAAAAAAGTGTGCTTTGGTCTGGATTCAGAGTCCACTAGTTCTTTCTCAGCAAGCAGATGGCATTTTCTTAACTTAAGTCCTTTGAGATAGTTTTGGATTATTGTATTGCTTAGAATAGCTAAGTTATTCATAGCTGTCCATTGTACAATATTCCTGTCACTGTGTACACTGTTCTAGTTCTGCTTATTTCATTCTGCTTCATTTTGTGTGTTTCCAGCTTTTTCTGAGCTCCTCCTGATCATCTTTTACAGCACAATAGTATTCCATTATAATCATATACTATAACTTACCTATTTTCCAAGAGAAAGATTTTATGAGATGATGTTCATCAATTTGTTTTTCAGTGGAGTCATCTGACTTGTCCTCCATCTTTATTAAGTGATTAATAGAATGCTTTAATTTGACTGCCACTTTAGCTTGGAGGCCATACTTACTCATATTTAGGAGAAATAATGATGGATTTAAGGCCAGCCAAAACCAAAATGGACTTAAATTGTCCCCCTGAAAATTTTCACATTTTATATTAAAAAAAAAACAAAAAACTTTTACCTTCTGTTTTAGAATCAATATTGTGTATTGATTCCAAGGCATAATAGTGGTAAAGGCCAGGGCAATAGGGGTTGAGTGACTTGTCCAGGGTCACACAGCTGGGAAGTGTCTGAAGCCAAATTTGAACCCAGGACTTCTGAATTCTGGGCCCAGCTCTCAATCCATTGAACTACTCAGCTGCCCCCTCCATCAATTGTTCTTGATGTGATAAATAGTGGCATGTTTTTAAAGGACAAGAGTTTTCATGTGGAAATAAAATATTCTAGGGTTCTCACTATCCTTGTGTCTTTTTGTTATAATTACAATACAAGAAAAAGTCATGAGTATAGAAATGAATCAGAGGTTTTCTGATCATCAATAAAGGTAGTATAAATAGAATAGTATTTTCAGGTAGTTCATTTAATAATGACCAAATCACTTATAAGTTCTTCTTTACACTCCTGGTACTTTTCGGAATTCTCTTTTTCTCCTTAATAGATATGTAGTTATAGAAAAAAATGCAGAAATGCAGCACACATATATTTCTATTGATATGTCTTCATATAGTTTTATGAAATAATATGTTAATGCTTTCTATAAAGAACATAAATACAGTTGACATAATTGGAAAGATCACCCAGGGTGTTCTTATCTTTTGCTGTTAGATATTCAGTGTTTTCTGTTAAGAACAATGGAAACAGAGTTGTGTTGGAGGGAAAGTTGGTAACGTATTTTGTTATTAGTTCATGAATTACAATAAATAACTTGAGCCAATAATTCTGTTTTATCCAGTCCTGTCACTTTCCAGTTGGGCAGAGAAACTAGAGTTTTAGTCATCTCCCTTGATGTAACTAAAAAGTATTAATTATGTTAATGATTCAAAAATTTTCCATTTCTAATTTGATTTAACTTGAATTTTGGTTATATTGGACATCTTGTGACTTTTGGAGGTAGTTAGGTAGTGCAGTGGAGAGAGTGGAACCAAGAAGACCTGAGTTCAAATCCTAACAAAGGCACATTCTAGGTTTGTCACTGAGCAAAACGCAAGTTCCCATTGGAAATTGTGCTAGGCAGACCTGGTACTGTTTAACAGAGCTGGGGGACTTGATGTGGTAACCAAAAACTTAATGGGATGCTAAGCTGCATTCCATGAAGTCTAACTTCAAAGAATAATGAGCAAGGATCCTTTTGTATTCTACCCTAGTCAGATCACATCTGCAATATTATGTCTAGTTCTGGGCACCACAATTTCAGAAGGTCTGTAATAAAATGGACAGTATCCAGTGCAGGATAACAATAAACATGTATTAAATGCTTACTATGTGCCAGGCACTGTGTTAAGAACTTTACTATTATTACCTTTATGACAATCCTGGGATATAGGGGCTATTATTATCCCTATTTGACAGATAAGAAAACTGAGGCAAGCAAAGGTTAAGTGACTTTACCAGGATCACCTAGTTAAGTGTTCATCCCATTGCTGGATTTGAACTCAGGTTTTTCTGACTCCAGATCAGACTTTCTACACACTATCCTACTAAGCTGTCCCAAGTATCCTGAAAACAGTAATATAATATAAAGCGACACAATATAATGCAATAAGCACCTACTCTGTGCCAGGCATTCTCCTAAGTCCTAGAATCCCAGGATGCTAAAGGGCATATGAAGATCCATGGCATAGGAAGATTATTAGAAAAACCTGGAAATGTTTAACATGGAAAAGAGAAGGCTCAGACTAGGGGTGGAGGGCAATCTTAGCTGAAGTAGGTGGAAGTTGCAAAGATATAAATGAATAAAGAAATAAATAAAATATAAGAAAATGAACTTACCAGTAAAACTAATCTAAATATAATTGAATTTTTTAAATAATTCATATATCATTCAGGATCTTAGAGAGCCTGTGGCTCATCGTTCTGAACATTAAATATTATTATATAATAGATGTAAGAGAACAGTCATTACATTTCTTTCTGTATGCTGTCATGGTGGTAAACAGGAAATCAAAGCAGTTTTAAATAGAATATTGCCCAGACTAAGGCCTTTTTATTTTTTATTTTTTCATTTTAAATTCTTTGTCCTGGAATGTCTAAGTCTTAACATTGGAGATGGTGAAGGGGTAGACTCTCTCTTGAACTTAGTTGTCATATTTGCCATATTAAAAACTCCAGTGCTATTCACATCAGCAATGGTTGTTATTATACTTTCCATTTGCTTTCTGTGTCAAAACGCAAAGGGATATTCTATGGCATTGCTCCTCATATAGTAGATTATCATGTATGTGAATTCTAAGACTCTTGGCAATAAATTTAATTGTAAATGATGCAGAGTCTGGTAAGGCATGCTTCTCAAGCATGTCTAATAAACTCAGAAATTTCTAGTAAATTTGGTTTTCTAATTACCCTGGTTTGTTTCCCAGAATACGACATCCCCCTAATTAAAAATGCTACAGCCACAGCAAAATTGAATTTTCATTTGTGATTGCTAAGGTCTTGGTTTTCATTCTCCCTAGCTACAGGGGAAAAAAGACTTCCTACAGAGAGTTCTTCCTCATAAAGGATTGGTTCAAGAGATAAAAATTGTTATGAATTTTAATAATTTCCCATTTTTCCTCATACAAGCTTATTTAGATTTGACTGACTGATCTGAGGACTGATCTGATGAAAAAAACCTAAGGCAGAGAAGTCAGTTTTCGTTACAGGAAAGTGGAGATTCAGGATGATTATCAAATCCTTGGGTGAAATCACCAAGGAAAACCATATGGAGATGTAAGAGGAAAGAAGAGAAGAATGTAGCTAAGTATTAGAATAGAAGGCTGCACGGTATAGAAAGGAGTGCTGAATTTGGCCTTGGAGGATCTGGATTTAAATCCTTTTCACCATTTATGTGATCTCAAGGAAAGTAAATAGCCTCTCTGGAACTATTCTTTAAGATGAGAATTTGATGCTATGATATTTAAGGTCCTTCTGTTTTTTGTTTCAAAACCTGGTAATCCAATGATCCTTGTCTAGTGTACTTCTACTGATCCGAAAGGCTTGGTCCATGTGGGGAGACTTTTCACTAATATAGCTCATTGCTTCCACTTAGATAGCCTGGACTTTCCTATCTGATATCATATAGCATATTGTGACCCTGGTGAAAGCACATACTCAAGAATTAAAAAGAAAATTTTTTTTTCATTTTTTATTTCAAGAAATGTTTGTCTGAAATCGAAGAATTCATTCCAATTTTAGATTTCTCTCATTTTGGGAAGTTGGTTCCTTTTGTCAAACCTAAATTTTCTTCTTTGGAATTCTGAAATTGTTTCTGAAAGCAAGTAGAGAGTCTGGGGATATAAATTTTAAAACTGGCCCCTTTTTGCTCACAATGGGTAAGGCTTCCACCAATTGGCAGTCTTGTTTTCCATCCTCAGTATTGAATCATTTATGTCACTCTTCCTATAGTTACCAACCATTCCCAGTAGATGGTGGTGATTTTCTCCTCTTTCACAACATTAGCTTCCATGTTATTGCATCAATGGGCCTCAATTGTTGTCAACCTTTGCTGGAAACCATTGTAGCTTTTTTTATATAGTCCCCCCACCCCCCAACCCTTGTCCTGCTCTCAACTCTGGCCCTTGTCCTGTTCTCCAATCTCAATGTCCTAATCAAGTTACCTTGAAATCTCTTCTTTTCCTCAGAGACCAGTAAATACCTATACAGTACCCAGATTTCCAAATGTGGAACCCTTTTGGAGACTAAGTATTACTTTTATGGTACCTAGACTTTCTAATGTGGGCCCCTCTTTGGAGATCAGACAATACCTATGTGCTACCCAGACTTCTTAAAGTGTGCCCTCCTGGGATACTGCAGCTGGAATTGTTTATGTCAGTCTTATCCCCTCATTGTCATTAAATCTTCACTGATTAGGTCAGAAAAAAAAGAGGTGTATATGTGAGAATTTCAAAGGACATTTCCTTTAAAACTCCGTGAGAAACTTAACAAAGAGTTAAATAATGCAGCAATCATTCACATTGCCCACTTCTCAAAGTTTTCACATTTCCCTTCAGATCTCGCAAGAAATGTTGGTCTTGGCTTCTGAATAAGTACTTTGGGTTTAGCCTGCCTCCTCCCCAACATAGTAGGAAACAGAGCCTTTGGGTGCACTGGGTTTTTTTTAATATAGTATTCAAAGCTAAGTATGATTATAGAAATTAGGTTGGCATGGAAACCAGGGAGCACTGAAAAGGAAAAACATAGCAACTAGATAGCCTCTAGTCTACATTTCACAATATACTCCTCCTTTCAAAATGCTCAAGCTGAAAGCTGCTGGGCTGATGTATTGTCTCCTGATAGGCATATTTCCTCAAAATAATATAGAATAGATATGACCCCATTAGACTTCAAAAGATCCTTCCTTTCATTCAGGGATTCATCGATCCCCTTGATCCATTACCACTTCCTCTCTTGAAAGTGGATTCTGTCTATTCCTGTAATAGGGAAAAATTTAGATATTATATAAATATATATTTAAGGTGTGGTCACCAGGAATCAATCAGATCTAGATTGATCCCATAATTAAAACAGACCCAAGTCAGGATGGCTTTTATGGAAGTTTATTTACAATTAGGAAGGTTGAAGTTAAGGAGAGAGAGAGAGAGAGAGAGAGAGAGAGAGAGAGAGAGAG
>NC_058131.1:82724658-82740413 GCF_016433145.1 Gracilinanus agilis
GAGAGAGAGAGAGAGAGATAGATAGAGAGAGAGAGAGAGAGAGAGAGAGAGAGAGAGAGAGAGAGACTCTGCTCCAGACCAGAGGAGGTCTGGACCGAGTGAGAATTAAAAGATTAATTAAATTAGGCTACTAGCCACAAGACCTTAGCAATTGGAGAGGCAAAGAAGCCTTCTTGAGGTAGAAAATCTGGAAAACGCCAAGGTAGGCGAAAGGAAGTCAGCCTAACTTACCCATGTGACAATTCAGAGGGGAAGCTTCCTGAGGTCTCAGCGGAGATCCTTCAGCACCAAGTTCAAAGTGCGAACTGCCCAACAGGAAGTTTACCATCATATTTGAAAGATAGCAGCTTTCGTCACTTCCTGGAGGTCCACCTCTGATTCAGGTGGACAAATGGCAGCCTCAACACTGTTTTGGATTGCCCAGAGGGCAGTCCCTTGTTCTTGATTTGTTACTTATTGTTATGTGTGGGTAACTCATCTCCCCTCCCCACTAAGGGAGGTGGGGATGACGTTATCTCTGGTGACCAGAGTTTTAACTATGAATGGAATGGGGGGGGGGGGTGAGCTAATTCCATTTACACATTCCCAAATGCCCTGTTAGAGACCAGAGCATCTTTTCCCCCTCTGACTACTCTTTCCCCCTGATCTCCGAAGCTAGTTTACCACCATATAAGGAGGACATGGTGACTGTCTTCAAGTATTTGAAGGACTATTATGTGGAAAAGGGAGTAGATTTGTTCTACTTGGCCAGAGTTATTTGTTCTACTTTGTCAGAGGACAAAACTAAGAGTAATGGATATGAATTACAAAGAAAAACATTTAGGCTTGATGAAAGGAAACAACTTCTACCAATGAAGAATTCAAATTGGAATGGACAAATGGAGAAAAATTGAGTTCCTCTTCATTCATAGTCTTTAAGAAAATTCTAGATGATCATGTCAGTAGGTTTTAGAAGAGAATCTTGTTCATTTATCAGTTGGACTAGATAGATTTTCGAGGTCCCTTTAAAGGTTACAATTCTGTCTTTTTTTGTGTTTCAGAGGGGACTTACTCTGAAGAAAATATGTAATATAGAGATACAAGAAGAGAAAGAGTAGTTTTACAAATAGAGTCTTATTCAATTATTTATTAAGCATCTCTTATGTGCCAGGTACTGTGCCAGACACTGATACAAAGAGGAAAAAAAAGAAATATCCTTTTTACATTCTACTGGAGGAAGGCAACATGAACACAATTCATTAAATATAAAGTAAATTCAATGGAATATGATGTGGGGAGGACAACAAGCAAATGGAAGGCTCAGAATAGGCTCTATGTAGAAGGTAATGGTTGAAAAGAGCACTGAAGGAAGCAAGGGGATTATTTGAAGTAGAAGTGACAAGAGAGTTTATTCTAGACATGGGGTACAGACTATGTATAGAAAAGCACAGAGATAGGGGTTGAAATGTCATGTGTAGGATATAGCAAATAGGTTTGACTGATATGTAGAAGGAGAGCTATAAGCAATAGACTGACAAAGCAGGCTAAAGGCAGATTGCAAAGAGTTTAAAATGCAGACAAAAATAATTTTGGAGCTATTGGATCTTTTTGAGCAGGAGAATTATATGGTCAAATCTGTATTGTAGGGATATCAGGATAATAGCTATGCACAAGATATATTGAGGAGTAATGAGACTGGAGGCATTGAGGCAATTACAATATTTTTTCCAGGCAAGAGATTATGATTCTATGTGGTGGTGAAGGAAAGAAGAGAATCAAGAAGAGTTCCAAAGTTGTAAGCCAGAGTTGCTAGAAGGATGGTGGTTTTCTAAAAAGAAATAGAAAAATTAGGAAAAAAATTTTAAAAATAGAAAAAAGGGAAGTGTTTGGTGTGGTGGTGGTAAAGATAAATTAATTTTGTCTTGTATATGCTGAGTTTAGTATGATTATGGAAAATCCAATTGGAAATGTTCAGTTGACCATTGTTGATATAAGACTAGAGCTCAGACTGGATATCTAGGTCTTGCAGTCGTCTACATAGAAATGGTCAATGAACCTTGGGTGTTGGTGATATCAGTAAGAATGTTGAGGAAAAATTGATGAGGGCCCAAGACAAAGTCTTAGGATATACCCAAGCATAGGGGCAGGGTATGAATGATAATCCAGCAAAGAAAGCTAAGAAAGAACAAAGAGACAGCAGTGTCATGAAAACTCATGGGGGAGAGGTTATCCAGGTGCTCAACAGAGTCAAATGTTGCCAGGAGATTAAAGAGAAGGAGGACCAAGAAAGATTTGGATTAGGCAGATAAAATATTATTGGCAATTCCAACAAAGTAAATGGAAAGACCTCCTAAAATAAAATTGAATTCCATGTGATTATAATAATCAAGCTTTGCCTCAAAGAAAAAAAATGAGAAAACACATTTCCTCCCTCATTTTGATGGATAGGGAACCATATTGTAGAGCATGACTTATATTCTCACACTCAATTGGTGTATCTCCTGAACTATTTTTTTTTATTCTTTTCTATGGAGTTTGCCTCTCTGGGTAAGGCAGGGCAGAGAGATATATTTAGAAATGAAAGTGATGTAAAAACAAAATGCACAAATAATTTTTAAAGAAATCATTGGCTAATTTTGAAAAGAGAAGTGATAGATTGAAAGCCATATTTCAAAAGATTGAGAAGTGAGGGAGAGGAAAGGACATATAGACCACAAATACAGAAAGCTTCCCACAACCCCAAGCCCCCTCGGATTCTGATTTTGAGAGGAGAGATTTAGGATGTTAGGTTGGGGGTACAGCAGAGTCAAGTGAAGGCTTTTAAAGTTTAGAGAAAATTTGAGTACTTTTATAGACTAGAGTGAATCGGCCAATAGAACTAGAAGAAATAATTAGAAAGTCAAGGTGCTGGAGGAGTCTAGAATTACTGACACAAGTAGAAGAGTTGATATGGATAGAGAGAAGACTGAAATCTTCATTGGAGATTAGAGCAAAGGAAGGGGAAGGTGGGACATGTGTCAAAGATTTTGAGAGGTAGAATAGGGGGAGACAAAAGAGCTCATAAAAAATAGAGAGCATTACCTCTGGGCTACTTCCTCAATTTCTGTTCCTTGAGAGAACTGAGCACTAGAGTCAATCCAGAGCTGGACTTGAGCAAGCAGATTCTTCAGCTGCTCCACTGGCCCCTCAGTGAACTCAGTTTCTGCTGCCTCTAGATTTGGGTTGCTGGTTATGAGATCTCAGATGCCTTTGTTGGATCTTCTAGTTTCACTGGTCACCAATTTACCTTCATATTAGAATATTCCCTAGCTTAAGATCAGGACAGAAGAAACACAATGTAAACTGAAGTATAATCTATAAGGTGAGTGGAGCCCACCACTCACCTTTAGTTCAAGGTAATGTTCCTTACCTAAAAGCTGTTAGAGAAAAAAATGATGAGATCATTCTCAGGGACCTTTTGTATGCACTCAGTTCTAGCTCAGCCTGTCCTACAATATTAGTCCTTCTGGCTCCTCAGCTAACTAGGAGATTCTGTCGCTCACACTATTCATAGTACCGGCCACATAGGCACTCAGAAAAGAAAGCTTACCAAGCCTTCATTTATTGGACTGAAACAAGGCATATTTCCTATGTTCTCAGGTTGGAGGAATGACCCCTTTATCATTCATACCCAGAGGCAAACCCTTGTCTGGAATGCAGGCTGAACTTGTCCCAAGGGGGTATAAAAGTGGAAAGGTACTCTTGGTACTTTGAGGGATCTGTTGGGATTAGGTAGAATAAGTTTGTTAGTGGATCAGTCAATTAGGTTTTGTGACTCAGTACTAGGATAAAATGAGAATTTTGTTAAGGAAGGAGTGATGATAGGAAAGGGAGTTAGGAATTTGAGTATAGAAGATAGTTAGAGTCAAACTGGTCAATTATAGCATCATTTTGGAAAAGAAGGAATGTGAAGCCACAGCAGACATAACAGTCTAAGAGAGTCTTGAATGATAGAAGTTTAGGAGGAGTAAGGTACAGGGAGAGATAAAAAGACAGGAGGTTATTGTTTGTCAAAAATTTCAGAGTCTTGAATCAAGAAAATACAAAGTTTGAATGATGATGGTAAATCAAATGGCATGAGCATCTTTTGTGTTGCTGTGGTAGAAAAGTATAGGTTACTAAAGTAGACAGAAGAGGCTGCAGGTCAGGGTGTTTAAGGGATATCTATCCTGAAATTCATATACATATTTTGAAATCCTTGAGGATAAAAGCAGAAGCTGGGATGTAAAAGGGAATTCTTTATTCTCTCTGAGTTTATACTTGTGAAAGGGAATCTTTTATTACTTAGAGAACTCACAAGTCACTTACTTAGAGAGGTCCACACTTTTAACTCAGTCCCAAACTTATGAATCCTATGATCAGAGTTTATACTCTCAGAAACTCAATCAGCCAGGAATCTGGAAACCCTTTTGATGAGCAGTCACCTCTCCAGAAGGTGAGAACTGGTTCCCATAAACACTGCCCACTGGGCAGTGCTAGATAATTTGGAAACTGTGATTTGCCCCTTTGAAGAGGGGAAGGGACAAGAAGCCACCATAAAAGCCAGGAAATCCTTCGACTTGAGGCAGATAGTCTTTGAGAAGATAGACTGAAGAGAGTGTCTTCTGGAGATAGTCTTCGAAGGAGCTTCACTGGAGAATGCAGCTAGGATCGTGGCTTCAACTTAGACTCTGATTCCTGGACTACTTCACTGAGTGAGTGAAAAGGGCTGACCCCTTTCCAAGTTTCTGGAGAGACTAGATTCCATCTTGGAAGAGGCCGTGTAATTACTCACTATTGGCCTTCCTGGTTGAGAGCTAATCTCTGCCTGGATTAAGATAGGATAGATAACTTTTATATCCCCTTTACATTTCTCTACTTTATTGTTTCCTCTCTATTTTGTAAATAAATTTTTGACTTGAGATATAATAAATATATTATTATATATGATATATATAAATTAAAAATTATGTGGCAACCACATAATTTCACAAAATTATTGTATTCACCTTTACAGGGATGAAGAGGAAAACTGTGAGATTAGTATTAAACTCTGAGAAAGGAGGGAGATTGACTTTAGGGCTCATAGAAAACTGCCAGCAGGATTTGGATGATTGATCTAAAAGTAATGAATCACAAAGGAAAAGAGGACAGTAAGTGAGGGAAGCAAAGGGGAGGCTCTGAAAATGGGAGGAAAGAGCAAGATGTAGACATAAAAATGGCATAACCAGCTAGGTCTCTCAGTGGATAGAAAGTCAGACCTAGAGACAGAATGTTCTGAGTTCAACTAAGGCCCCAGACACTTCCTAGCTGTATGACTTGGGCAAGTCACTTAACCTCCATTGCCTAGACCTTACTGCTCTTCTCCCTTGGAACTGATACTTAGCATTGATTCTAAGATGGAAGATAAGAGATATTTTTTTTAATGACATAACCAGGGCTAACAAGAGTGGCCAGTGATGTAATGTATTTTTGGATTGAAGGTTAGTGGAAGGAGATTTAATTTTCCAAGATAGAAAGCACGAAGAAGGGAAAGGTCTGGCATTAAGGGAAGTTGTTAAATGATAGAACAGTTTTCAACATGGCACAAGGAAAGAGAAGGACTTGAACTGGTTGAAAACTTGGGAAGGAAATGTCTTAGGCGAAGAAAGGAAGGGTGTCAGGGGAGGGAAAGAAACTGCCCCAGAATCCTCATTGATGGTTTACAAGAGCAACTTTCCAAACTCACCCTGCCTATGTTTCCTGTACTTTGTCCTGTCTACTTTTCAGGCTCCTGACACAGGTCCTTGCTCTTCCAGTTGTGTCCTGGGAGGTGTTTGCTGTTAATCCTAGCCTGGCATGCCAACTATCAAAAACCAAAAACTAAACTTAACTTCTTTTCTCCTTCTGCCAAATCTTGCATTTGATACTGGCTCAGTTCTCATCCTCTAGATGAATGGCCACCAAACTGTTTGGTCATGAATATTATCAATTAAAAAAATCTTTAGGGGGCAGCTAAGTGGCTCAGTGGATTGAGAGCCAGGCCTAGAGATGGAAGGTCTTAGGTTCAAATATGACCTCAGACACCTTCCAGCTGTGTGACCCTGGGAAAGTCACTTAACTCCAATTGCCTAGCCTTTATCACTCTTCTGTCCTAGAATCAACAGAAGGTGAGAGTTTAAAAAAAGTCTTTAGAGCCATTCTCTAGATATATTCATATTTGTATACATTCTGTACTTTTACTATTATACTAAGGCATCATGTACATTCTTAAATATATTATGAAAACAGAAATAAAAAAATGAAATAATACTTTAATAATATTTTACTTAGTGATATAAAAACTTACTAAAATATTATTATCAATGAAAGCAATAAGATTGAAAATATTTCATCACTTAAATTATTTTTATTTTTATTATGACTGATAAACATCCACAAATATGAACATTTTCATATATGAAGAACTGAAAAAGTTTTGTATATGAAACTGTGACTATTCGTATGCATTGTGGCTGTTTTTAAAATATGTAACAAATTTAACACAGTGGTGCCAATACTGCTGAGCTCCTCTGCCTCCCTTTCTGAGCTTCCTTCTGCTCGTCTGTGTATTTTAAAAACGTTTCAGTGACACTCTTTTTTGGGTTTGACATTTTGTGGATGTAAGTTCAATTTTTACATTTTCTTGGATTTAATGACTGTCACAACTGAAAAAGATAACTCACAAAGATACATACATCCAAATGTGTGAAGAGCATTGTTGGCTGGGCTTGCTGAATCATGAGATTCATTTTTCAGTCCCATCCATCAATTACACAAAGGCTTTTGTTAAAATTTGGCTAGTCCATTTCCATCCTCACTGTCAATCAATTGTTCTTACAAACTAATTGGAAGCTGTTGCATTTTTACATTTTTAACAAATGGTTTAAAACCCATTAACACTCCTTATTTTGGAGGTTTTTAACAGGTTAGGAAACTCATTTTTTCAAGCTTTTAGAATGCAAGTTTTTATAGATGACACAACATTTTCTGGAGCAAAAAGCATTTTAAAATGTCATGCTAATTGTGATGGCTTCGTACTCCAAATAGTTAGTATCTCAAGGTACTACCTTCATACAATATATACTTTGGTGAGGCTTAGCTTTATCAATAGTAGATGACAATTTCTGTTTTGAATAATGTTCTTGATAATGTTGAATGCTTTTGTTTGATGTCCTGTTAGATCTTATTAGATCATCATGTCTTTTAGTTTTTTGCTTTTTTTCACTTTCCATTCCTTTTTTTTTTTTTAATTACACATAGGGATAATGTTTTAACAATTATTTTTTGACATTTTGCAATGCAATCTTTCCTTTCCTCCCCACTCCCCAGACAATATACAATCTGATATGAAATACTCCAGTATTGTCATGCAATACACATTTCCATATTCCTCATGTTGAGAAAGAAGACATATATTTATTGTACATATAAGCAAAAACTCATGAAGGAAATAAGGCACGAAATGGTATGGTTCAATCTGCATTCATACTCTGACAATTCCTTTTATGGCTGTGGATAATATTTTTCATCATGAATCCCTTGAGGTTGTCTTAGATCCTTGCTGATAATAGTTTAGTCCTTCACAGTTGAATGCATCATACAATATTTCTGTTACTGCATTCAGTGTTCTCCTGGTTCTGTTCACTTCACTTTGCATCAGTTCATACAAGTCTTTCCAAGTTTTTCTGAAGTCATCCCATTCATCATTTCTCATGGCCCAATAATATTTCATTATAGCAATATACCATAACTTGTTTAGCTATTCCCCAATTGATGGATGACCCATCAGTTTCCCATTTTTTTGCCATCACAAAAAGAGCTATTCTAAATATTTTTGTCCATGTAGGTCCCTTTCCATTATCTATGATCGCTTTGTGATATAGACTAAATTGTGTTGCTGAGTCAAATGATATGCATAGTTTTGTAGCTCTTTGAGCATGGTTCTAAATTGCTCTCTAAAATGGCTGTCATTTCACAGCTCCACCAATAGTGTATTAGTGTCTCTATTTTCCCACATTCCTTCCAGCATTTATCATTTTCCTTTTTTGTCATATTAGCCAATCTAATAGGTATGAAGTGGTATCTCAGAGTTGTATTAATTTGCATTTTTTAATCAATAATGATTTGGACCATTTCTGAATATGACTAGAGATAGTTTTAATTTCTTCATCTAAGAACTGCTTGCTTATATCTTTTGACAATTTATCAGTTGGGCAGTGACTTCTATTTTTATAAATTTGCCTCAATTCTCTATATATTTGACAAATGAGGCCTTTGTCAGAGATACTTGAAATAAAATTTTTCCCAGTTATTTGTGTCCCTTTTATTTTGATTGCATTGGTTTCATTTCTGTGAAATCTTTTTAATTTAATATAATCAAAATTATCTATTTAATTTTTGTAATAATTTTGAAAAATTAAAAAATTGTAATAATTTTATAAAATGGTTTGGTCATAAATTCTTCATTTATTCATAAATCTGACAGATAAAGTATTCTGTGCTCTCTTAATTTGTTTATGATATAATTCTTTATTTCAAGATCATGTATCTATTTTGATTTTATTTTGGAATATGGTATGAGATGTTAGTCTACACCTACTTTAAGCCATACTCATTTCCAGTTTTCCTGGCAGTTTTTCTCAAATACTGAGTTCTTTTCCCCCAAAGCTCAGATCTTGGGATTTATTGAATACTAGGCTACGATGGTCATTTACTTACTACGTGTTGATTAATTAATCTATTCCATGAGAACACTTCACTATTTCTTAGGCAGTACCAGATTGTTTCGATGATTTCTGCTTTATAATATAATTTTGGGATCTGGTACAGCTAGACCTCTGTCCATAATATGATCATCATACTTTTTAATATGGCTCATGAAGAGTTCACACTGGCAATATATAGGAGGAACATCAACGCTACCATTTTCTTATTGCTTGTTTGTGTTACTATCATTAGTGTTATCTTTGATCTGCCTTTTCTTTGAGAGAGAAAATCTCTTAAACCATTTTGCCATTTTTTAGCATAACTAATTTAGCCAAATCTTGAGAGTAATCCCTCTAAACAAATACACTTACCTGGGTCCATGTAAACTGCATACAATATGTTACAAATGCTAGTAGCAAGAGAATGAGTCACCATACCAGTTAGCCAATACTTCTGTATTGTGGCATTCCCCCAGTCTCTCAAGATAACTCTCCTATCACATGTGAACAACACACTACTGTTTATCTATATATTAAATATTAGGAAAGCTTACAATTTCCTTATTTTCATTAAAATAGCTGTAAATTATCTAATACTTCCTGAACTCCAGGGGATTATCTAGTGCACCCTCAAATATTTACCTATCCATACTTTGGAAACCACTCTTCTAGATGATGAATATTGTTTGTAAGACTTTCTATTGCCTCATCCTTTTGGAATTTTTTTATTCCTCCACCCTCAGGTCCAGAAGTGGGAACCTATGACTTGGCTCAAGTATCATATTCCTGAACTCTTCTTCATTCTTCTCCTTTTCTACTCTTGCATTTGGTCTATTCTAATGGGCTTCAGCCCTTCAAGAAATTTATTGACAATCTTACCCTAGACTTATTGACTATAGACTTAAGGAGTTTCCACCTTTGTCACCTTGGATCTCAGACCATAAACACTCTCCTGTCTGTCCCCACAACTCATGTTTCCTTGAGCTCCAAGACTTCTACCTCTCTCACCCTCCTCACAAATTCCTGGTATTGTGATCTCTGGTGTTTTCTTATTTTGGAAAGTGAGATCCTTTCTATTGCTGAGTTTTCTAGATATAAACTCCTATGTTCAGATGACAATGGTTGGCTTTTCCATTTATTTTCCAAAGTCAGCATAAGGTACAGTGTCTCAGAACTACTAAACTGAAATGTTCCATTTCCCTGAGTCTAGTGCTCCTAGAATGGATGCTCTTCCTCCTCATCTTTTGGTCTAGCTATAATCCTGCACCCTGCTGGTGGTCAGTTCCTAGACCCCGTCTTAAATTGTACTAGAGGACACCAGTGGACATTGGATAGCTCTTACTGTTCTTATTTCTTGGCTCTAACTTCATCCTACTCTTAAGATGCTACTCTTGGATCTCAGTTTCTTAAGTTTGGACTAAATTACCTTGAAGGTCCATTCCTCCTCAAGATCCATGATCACATGAGATATGACTCATGTTTTGTGTCCTTTCCCATGGTTGTACCTCAATGACTATATAATTCAATACACAAACTACATTTGAAACAATATAGAGGGAACAGCTGGGTGTCTCAGTGGATTGAGAGTCAGACCCAGAGACGGGAGGTCCTGGGTTCAAATCTGACCTCAGACACTTCCCAGCTGTGTGACCCTGGGCAAGTCACTTAACCCCCATTGCCTAGCCCTTACCACTCTTCTGCCTTAGAACCAATACTCAGTATTGATTCTAAGATGGAAGGTAAGGGTTTAAAAAAATAAAATAATATGGAACCTATAGCAATTATACAGATATGGCCCCATCTTCCACTGTGGTATAGTGGAAAGTATTGGATTTATCATCAAAAGATGTAAGTTCAAATCCCTGCCCTGCCACTTATTTGCTGTATGACCCTCTGCAAAAAAACTTTCTTTTTCTGGGCCTCACTTTCTTCATCTATAAAATGAAGGAGTCAAATGAGATGACTTCCAAATTACCTTCCAACTCCCCATCTATATTCCAATAATCACGTAAGAATGTGGGGCTTTCAGACTTTCATTGGTAGCATCTGCCTGTGAAATAGCCAATAATACAGTTGAGCTAGTTGCAGAGATCTGGGTTCAGGGTTTTCTCTCTTCTTTTTTCTTTCTTCCAATTTATCTATGTAACAGATAAAATTGGTTTGGAGGCTTAGCGACAGCATTATAAGCATTTATTAGTGCAGAGAGAGAGAAAGTTAGAATTGATCTAATAGACCTGATACTTATTGGCTGAATGGCTGAAATGGCTTCTGCTGGTCAAGGATCAAGGGCCAAGATCAGCCCAACCTTGGACAGCTCAGAGAGCCAAAACCCCTACCCAGGTATTGGTATGAAAATCCAAAGACTGATTTCATTTCCTGTATAGGTTTAAAAAACCTGCCCAGTGGCTTTCAAGCATCATGCCATGTGCCCCTCTGTGGGATGTTGTGCTGGCTCTCACACATAAGCGCTGGTGCCAGGGGATGCCAGGAGACCCCAGGCCATTAGCTACGATGCTGTGACGCCTATGTCTCATCACTGGGGTGCCACAGGATAGAGGTATTTTTACTTCAAACATCTACATGGAAGAATGGAGAGGGCTCATGGTTTAAAAACTGGGTAAACGTTGAACCCTTGGAGCTGTTTTGTAATCAGTAATCAAATAGCCATTACCCAACTTATAGCCTTTCCTTCAGAGATGATTAGATAGATAAATGGATGGATAGACAGGCAAAAGGACAGATAAATAAATATATGGACAGACTGATATAAAGCACAGATATACAGACAGATGGGACTGAGTTCAAATGCAGTCTCAGACACTTCCTAGGTGTATGACTCTGGGTAA
Organism: Gracilinanus agilis; assembly: GCF_016433145.1. NCBI lineage: Eukaryota > Metazoa > Chordata > Mammalia > Didelphimorphia > Didelphidae > Gracilinanus > Gracilinanus agilis. The sequence continues at coordinate 82,736,228 of NC_058131.1, forward strand.
GTCTTTTAACATATCTGCCTTAATTTTTTTCAGCTATAATATGGGGATTTACCTCTCAGGCATTGTTATGAGGATCAAATAATATTTGAAAAGCATTTAATAAACATTACAGAGGGCAGCTAGATGGTACAGTGGATATAGTACTGGCTCTGGTGGCAGGAAGGCTCATCTTTGCCTTAATTCACTAGAGGAGGAAGTGGGACATCAGTCCAGTATTTTTGTCAAGAAAATCTCACAGATAGTATGATCTACAGGGTCACAAAGAGATGGACACAAGTGAACAATAATCACAGCAATACATAAATGCTAGTTATTATTATGAAACTGAGGCAGCCAGAGGTTAGACTTTTCCAGTATTATCTAGTAAATGTCCAAGGTCAGATTTTTAACTCGTCTTTTTTTTTTTTTTAAAACCCTTAACTTCTGTGTATTGGCTCCTAGGTAGAAGAGTGGTAAAGGTGGACAATGGGGGTCAAGTGACTTGCCCAGGGTCACACAGCTGGGAAGTGGCTGAGGCCGGGTTTGAACCTGGGACCTCCCACTTCTAGGCCTGACTCTCAATCCACTGAACTACCCAGCTGCCCCCAACTCATGTCTTTTTGACTATGGGTCTGACACCCAATCTGCTGTTACCCTTCTACCACATTTATTATTTACCTTGTTGTTTTAGGGGATACAAAACTATGGAATGCCTTGATCCTAGGACAATCACCCACTGGGGAACCTTCTCTGTGAGTTGGGGACTGCTTATTGCAACCCCTCTCTATTTTGACTTTCAAATATTACATCTCATGAGAACCTGGCAACTGATTTGTCCCACCTTTTTGCTTTTCAGTCATTTTAGTTGTATTCAATTCTTTTTTAACTCATTTGGGATTTTCTTGGCAAAGATACTGGAGTGATTTGCCATTGTCTTCTCCAGCTCATTTTACAGATAAGGAAACTGAGGCAAACAGGGCTAAGTGACTTGCCCAGGATCACCTGATAGAAAGTGTCTAAGGCCAGATTTGATCTCAAGAAGATGAGTCTTCCTGGCCCCAGGATTGGCACTCTATCCACTTGGCTACCTAGTGACCCTTTCTACTCAAAAGCCTCTATCCTTTCTGATAGTCCTTCACTTTTCTTTCCTTCTCTCTCAAGGAGATCACTCAGTCACCTAATCATTCACATTTCCCCAAAGATTCTCCTGTTGTACAACCAATCCTAGAAAAGATTAGAAGAACATGTCTTTAGGAAAAGAGTCAATCTTGGATGAATTAAAGAAATAGTAATGATTTACATTAGTCCGGTGCTTTAAAGTTTAGCAAATGGGCTGATGTTATCTTTTATTTAATCTTCACAGCAACCCTTAATTTCACTTCATAGATGAAGAAACTGAAACTCCGAAGGTCACGGCTAGCACCCAAGTCTTTCTGACTCTAATGCTTTCAATTTTATCACTTTGCATGTCACGTTGGTGGCTGGGACAAAGAACAATTCTATGAAATAAAGTCCATGGAGGCTTTACAATATACCCTTATGTCTTGAGAAAATTTCCAAGTTTGAGGTTTTTAACCAGAAAATGGAGCCAACCCAAGAAAGGGAGGTGGTAACAGTGAGGGGGAGTTGAGTGGGCCCCAGCACTGCTGTGGAAGTTGTCACAATCAATTTGCCAACACAGGCCTCTTCCTGAGCAATGTAGACTTTGGGCTTGCATGTGAAACTCTGCCATACCCACCATGCTATACACCTCTCCTGTGGGAGATACAGATGAAAATTGCTATAACCCATTGTTTGGTCTGTTCCTAGGACATGTGAATTGGTATAAATTACACACACATCTCTTTGGGTTTCCATTAGGTCATTTCTGAATCCATAGGACATAATCTCTAGAAAATGGCAGTTCATTGGGAAAATTCAATTGATTCTCTCTCTCTCTGTCTCTCTGTCTCTCTCTCTCTCTCCTTCTTTCTGGCCCCTATCTCTCTGTCTCCCTCTTTCTGTCCTTCTCTCTGTCTCACCTTCTCTCTCTTTCTCCTTCTCTCTCTGTCTTTCTATGACTTTCTCTCTCACTTTCTTTCTCCCTTTCTTCCTCTTTTTCTCTCTCTCTTCCTTGCTTTTTTCTCTTCCTTTCTTTCTCTCTTTTTTCTTTGTTTCTTCCTTCCTTCCTCTCTTTTTTTATCTTTCTTTTTGTCTTTCTTCAGTAACCATTTCTTATTCAGAAAAGCCCCCCCCCCTCTTTTAACACTGTATGTATGTGTTTGCCATTCTCTCTGTGAGTTATGTTCTTATAATCCCCCCTGTTTCCTGGAACAAGATTTGTCTATAGAATACAATGATTTTCTTATTTTTTTTCTGGAAATACCAGAGCAACACTAAGTTCTTTGTTTATAATGTTTCTTTCACTCCCAAAGCTTACTCCAGGCTGTTTCTCTCTCCCAGGCTCCCCATTGCATAACTAACCATGTTCTGAACTCCCAAGTAGAACCCAAGACCCAAGATTCAAGATACTTACCTTATATTTTATGGAAAGTTAGGTATTCTGCTCTTTGTCAGCAATGTCAGGTAGTACAATGGATAGAATGTTGGCCCTATAGTTAGGAAGATCTGATCATATCTGGTCTAGGCACTTACCAGCTATGTGACTCTGAGCAAGCCACTTCACCTCTATTTGCCTCACTTTCCTCAATTATAAACAGAAGATAATAATATCTACTTCATAGGATTTTTGTGAGAATCAAATAATACAATAGGAGCTTAATAAGTGCTTGTTCCTTTCTTTTCTCTGTCAGGCAATGAGCATTTATTAATTGTCTACTATATTTTAAGTACTATGCTAAACTCTAGGAACATTAAAAAAAAAGGTAAAAAATATGGTTTCTGCCCTCAAGGGGTAAGGAGTACATGGTATATCTTCTTTGAGGCTAAAAAGTGCACATTGAGAGATAAGTCTGCTCTCTCATAATTTTTTTCCACTTAAAATGTGATGGAGAGAGAGTCAGTTATGGTGATGGGAAGTCTTGGGTTTAAATCTGCCCCCAGAAACTCTATAGCTGTGTGACCCTGTGTAAGTCATTTAACCCCCATTGCCTAGCCCTTACTGCTCCGTATTGATTCTAAGAGACATGGGATTTAAAAAAATAAAAGATTATAGATCCAGAGCTTGAAAAGGAATTCTTTGGGGGAAGAAACAAATTCTCTACTATAGACACACCTAGAGAATTTAGGTTAGGGAGCAGAGATAGCTACCATTTCCTAAATTATATTTGTTCATACTCACTTCTATTGTTATTTTTTGCTGTTGTTTCTGCAGAGTACAATAAAGACTCTATGGTTCAATCAATGGACCAAGAAAACCAGGCTGAAGGCAGAACAAGTAGTCCATACTGGCTAGAGTGTGGGGTCTGAGTAATAGGATTACCTAGTGGATAATAAATTAACTGAAAGGAGATGGCACCAAGCCCTAGAACATTAAAAGTAGTAGGAAAAGTGGCTGGAAAGTTAGATTGGAGTTGGATCATGAAAAGCCTTGTATGTAAGACTTAGGCATTTTTATTATATTTGGAAAGTAATAGTAAGACTTCAGGCTGATTTTTTAAAGTCTTCTTCAAGGCCAAAAAACCAGAATTGCATAGGAAGTATACAAATGTAAACTGAATTTTCTATCCATATGCTACCTAAAGAGAAGTATATTAGAAATAACATCAGACCATGAAAAAAATAAGTGAAAAAAACCCCCAAGAATTTTGATTTGGCTACTTAATGTCTTAGAAAGATTCCTTCTTCCCTTATTTTTCTAAATGATTTGTGCAGTATTGGAATTATTCGTTATTTGAATATTTGGTAGAATTCATTTGTGAATCCATCTGGCCCTGGGGCCTTCTTCTTAGGGAGTTCTTTAATGGATTGTTCAATTTCTTTTTCTGTGATAGGATTGTTTAAATGTCTATTTCCTCTTTTGTTACTCTGGGTAGTTAAAATTTTTTAAGTATTCTTTTGTTTCACTTAGATTATCACATATATTGACATATAGTTGGGCAAAATAATTTCCAAAAATTTATTTAATTTCTTCTTCACTGATAATGATTTCACCTCTTTCATTTTTGATACTGGTTATGTGCTTCTCCTCCTCCTCCTCCTCCTCCTCCTCCTTCCTTCCTTCTTCTTCTTCTCCTCCTCCTCCTTCTCTTCCTCCTCCTCCTCCTTC